>NC_056735.1:681197750-681320250 GCF_019279795.1 Protopterus annectens
ATTCAGTGTAGAGTACTACACCCTTACATATATGTATGTATATATATATATATATATATATATATATATATATATATATAATTTGCATTGTTGTGGGTATTTTACCGCTGTTCTTAATCATTAAGACTATGTGGATTCTTTTACACTGAGGTAATTATAAAAGCTGGTTCACATTACACCAAACATTACAACAGCTGCAGAGGTGCTATGTCTTTAGCTTATTATTAGTGAAAGGTAACAAATCTGTCCCAACATATTGGGGGTGATGCAACCCTCACTGGTGATTTCCAAAAATTGTTAAGCATGTTAGCCTTGCACACGTTAGCAAACTTTTTGTCATTCTGGTTGCTGTTGTAAATGTTATTATCATTTACCACTTTGTCCACAGTAGGTTTAACTTATTCCAATAATAATAATGATAATAATAATAATTATGGCATAATAATGATCACTGCCTTTTGGACATCCTCCCTGTTTATACAGCAGAGAAAGTTACTTTCGACCTGACTAGCCTAAAATTGAGTGTGTAATATGCATTTGAATGTTCATTGCAGGCACCTGAAAAGAAAAACAGCAAATATTAAGAGGATATTTTTTCTCTTCTTCTGTTTAGCACTGACATCAGATTTCTGAGTGTCTGAAAATGATACTGTCATAACGTGTATCAGACACTGTGTGGGAGCAAGCGAGGCAGCTCTGCTGCAGTGTGTGGGCTGCAGGAAAATGAAATGAGGTATCAGAATGCATTCTGAAAACAGAATGTGTGGCAAAAACATCTCTTTCCAGTGCATCAGCAGAAATGAAGGCAAAACAGAAATTACATTTAGCAGGGGTCCTTAAGCAAAAAAAAAAAAAAAATGCTTTCTTTGTCTTTATTGGTATACAAATGCACTTCATCATTCACAAAATGCCAGCCGTGACCATGCATGTGTCGATCTAAAGATTTCAGTTGTCTAGATTATTTGCTACAACTAAATAGCAAAAAGGTACACGATTTTCTGCAGGTTTTTCTATTGTCTGTCATGACAAAGACCGATTAAAGTTATTAAAGTCATACCCTTCCATCAGGATCATCACATTAATGATCCTACAGATCCATGTTTGCTCTTATCTGCTTTTTACTTTCTTTTTAATTTCTGTCGTGCTTTCTCATTATACATTTTGCTGGATAAGAATGACACAGTAGTCTTTTTTTTTTTTTCTTGTAGTAGCACTTTTGCAAGACCTTCTTTTGGTCCAGGCCAAATAACACATTAAAAATATGACTGCCCTTGTGACCTTTGGTACATCAGAGTATAGCTAAATTGAATTCTTCAGAAGTCCATTTGATCCTTAACTAAAGCTGTGGCTTGTTAAGTATTGTGATATGTCCAGCACCTTTGCTTAAATCTGTCTGTACTGATGCTAGGCACAAAGATTTCACCATAAATGTTATTTGAGTTTTACACCCTAGACTGCAGCAAACCTTGAGGTGAAACTGGTACAGCTTAACTGAAAGGATGGAGTCTACTTTAGTTATTGTGAACCCTAACTTTTCTTCTGTAAACTTGTTTCTTTGGTTGAATGATTTATAGTTTGAGTTGAATATTTTTAACACTGACAATTTTTTTCTGCTGCCATTACTTTAGATTCTACATGCATAAGATTGCCAGATTTATGACATTTTTATAATTTCCTGCTTTGACTGTATGATTTAAAAGCTGCAGTTTTATTCATTGCCAAGTGGTACCAGTAAATATCTTGTGCAATGTTTTTGCAGTAGCTTGTAGTTTTACTGTTAAGAAAAAGATCCCTGGGGCATGCTAATCTTAAAATGAGACTTTTTGTTCTTGTTGTTTACTTTGTAAATATGGTATGTGTGGTAGCTAGTTGAAGTTCAGAATAGTAAGTGCCAGCATTCACTGCTTACTCACAACATTTTTAATTTATATTTTACATAGTATGTAACACCATGAATTATATGCATTTCATTTTTCTTGCTTCACAAAGACAAAACTTTTGCATTTCCTAGAGGTTTTACATAGCTGTTTTACTAGAGAGGAGTGGCACTACTTTTATTACATTTTCACACTTGGAACAGTGGTACTGTGCCATTCCAAAATACACAAACAGACACACCCTATTGTAGACACGGTCTTCTGTTTTTTTTTTGTTTTTTGTTTTTTTTTTTTATAATAATGGTATGCTGTTTAAATAACTGATTTTATTTGCAATCATAAGGGTAGGGTTGAGTATGAAGTTTATATTAAATACATTTTATCATGCAGCCGTTCTGAAATAATTTAGCTTTTGGACAAGTTTAAACACAACTTTTTGAGGTACTACTATGTATTGTAGATCTATCTGTGTTGTAATTTCTTCATAAATCTGTTAGAGAAGGGTGTAGCATATGAACATTACGTTAGCAGGAATCATAAGAAGACAATGTCTGCCTTTTTTATTTTGTTTATTCCTTCCCAAGACTACACAATTTCTTTATACAGATAACCCATTTAAAAGAAAGAATGCCCATTCTAATGTGTGAAATACTTGTCCCTTACCACCTCAGGGGAGTGATAATGTTGTTGTTGTTGTTTGTCTTTCGTCTTTTCCAAGTTAGGGGTCGCCACAGCGGAACTCCGGTCCACTAATGATTGGCAGTAGATTTTCACGAACGCCGAGGTGCCAGCTTGATGTCCAACCTTCAACGAAGGCATGCCTTTACGCATGTCTTTTGAACACCACCCAACTGTGGGGAGGACATGCAGACTCCACACAGAAGGCACTCCATGCACTCCAGCCAAGTGTGGAGTCTGCATGTCCTCCCTGAAGATTGGGTGGAGTTCGAAAGACATGCGTGAGGGTGTGCCTTCATTGAAGGTTGGACGTCGAGCTGGCACCTTATTCACAGTAGTCGGGAAGTTGTTAAAAAATGGTGTTTTATAAATAATATGCTTACCGTAAGTATAAGTATAAAAACTAGGTTTATCTTCAGGAAGGCATTTTCTTCCCCATCTGCGTCCCAACCACTATCCCAATGTAAACGTTACTTAAATTTCATGAGCATACCTTGTCTCACTTTGAGCAGACAGTATACCTGAGACATACATGAATTGGGTGATGATTTCCAGAACACAATCTGTGGCCATATTATACAATGTGAGCAGTGACTCTGGGTCCCGAGTACTAATCGATGTCTAAGATTTTAGTGTGTCTCTCTGTCAGATGTTTCATAAATCTCTAGAAAAGAACAGCTCAGCCAATGTAGCAGAACCAATGGGAGTCCAAAGTTTAAATCTACCATATAATGGTTGGGGTAAGAAACTAGTTCCATCACCAAGTCAGCTGTCTAAGGAATTTCTACATTTACAGTAACAGTGGTGATTACCTGTGCAAAGTCAAAACTCTCCAAAGGCTTGAGAAGTTTCATAGCATGTTTTTTTTGTCTTATAATCAACCCAGAAATTAACATCCCTATACACTCACTTCTGAAGAATCCATGCACTAGTAAACTATTGCAAAAGTGCTTCTACATGTTAGGATGTTCGGTACACCAGGAGAAATCTATATCTAATTGCAGCATCAGATGATGAAAGATGTTTTAGGTGGCTGCTACATCAGAGACCTGGAGGGATAGGCACAGCTAAATGCAAGTCCAAAAATATCATCCAGCTAGTTTCCTTGATACATGTTAAATCAAATGCATACAGCAAGTCAGAAGTTATGTCCTTTTGGTTCAAACACTTTAGAGTGTCACTTAACTAATATTTCCAGTACACTGTTTGAGTGTAAGAACCACAAACAGAATGCATGTTGTGTGAATGCATACTACCTTTGATTGGGTACTTCACCTTTTTTATTTGCTTTCCTGTTTTCATGTAAGTACTACACAACCAGAGGGTTTAGGAATCACCTTGGACTCCTTCTTGTTATCTGACAGCAACAGTCTGAACCTGTTGAAGTGGGTCTACTTCCATTGTTTTCCCTTCTGTCTCAGTTTTTGGCTTCTTCTGATTTCTCCCATTTGCTGCCATTACAACTGTATTCTCTGTACTCAGTTTCATCCCATGTGCCTTCAGCTTTGCATACCATTCCCCTACCTTTGTTGAAGTTCTCTCTCAGAGCAGTCCTGGGTCCTCTCCTGTTTGGTATCTACGTCTCTGAAGTACAGGCTAACACAGAAGGTTTTTGGCTAACGAAGTTCACAGATGACTGCAAACTAGGAGCCATAATTGAAACTCCTAACAATGTGGACATCCTACAAAAGGGCCTCACTGAGACAGATGCCTGGTGTCAAAGCCATGGCCTCAAGCTCAATGCCAAAAAGTGCATTGTCATCCCCTTTTGTAAAAACTCTGTACCCATGAACTACAACCTAGTCGTTAGTATACTTAACACCGAAAGTGTGATAAGAGACCTAGGGACACAGGTGGACAGTAGTCTCTCCTTTGATAATCACATTGCCACAGTAGTCAGGAAATCCTTCAATGTGGCACATCTCATCACAAAAGGTTTCTCATCCAGAAAAAAAGAGGTCATTGTTCACCTCTACTCATCACTCATTAGACCCATTATAGAGTACAACACCCCTTTTCGTATGTACCTCACAAGACATCTACAACAAGTGGAAAGGCCACAGAAATACCTCACAAAGAGGATTACCATCCTCAAACAGATGCCCTACGCAGACTGCCTCAAAAAACTCCAGCTTTACTCCGTTGCATATCGCCTACTCAGAGGTGATCTCTGCCTAACATACAAAGCTATGTCAAACCCAGAGCTGTTGGACATGCTCCACTTAAAGAAATCACGATCCCTCCGAGCTACACGCTGTAGGGACCTAAACCTTGTCACCATAATAAACAGAACATGCTGGAGAGATAGATTCCTGTCCCAGAGACTTCCCATACTCTGGAATAAACTACCTATCTATATCAAACAAAGCTCCTCATTAGCACTCTTCAAGAAAAATCTTGATGATTGGATGGAAAATAGGAAATTCACCCCGGGGATCAACTCTGTGGCTTTGCTTGACAGTGGCAAAGGAAAATAATTTTCTTGGGTGGCAAAAGCCAAGGTACCTTTTTGGCTGGGCTTGTATAGGCCCCAGGGCCAACTACAGGTTGTAGTGTTGGGTGGTAGGAGGAGAGGGTTGTCTGTGTACATGAGGCAATTGCTGCATTGTCCCAAGATGCCCAGATTCATCAGGTAGACAGGAGAAAACACCGGGAGCTGACCCTTAGACATGCCTGGATAGGCACTTATTTATTAAGTGCTAAAAACTGTTTTCCCATAGACAGGTGAGGAAAGTTGATTGCTGTAGTAATTTGTAGCTTATTTAGTGCTTACAATGAGTTCTGAACAAGTGCTGAGCTCAAAGAAACAGATTTGAGTGCTAAAACTAAAATAATGGCTAGTTCTAAGGGAAAATTTGAAGAGCAGACTTTATGGCACCAGGAATAGTTAAACCTAGCTAAGCGGCGATGCATAAAGTGTATTTTTTTTATATATAACAGTAGCAAATGAGCAAACTGATTTAAACAAATTAACTAATAAAAAGCAAAAAACTGAGCCCCGTTCCAGCAGTCTTCAATCAGACAAGTTCTAACTGCACACTCCTGCCACTAGGGTGCAGGGGAACCTTTTCCAAAAAAAGATGGTCTGGATTAGTGCTCAAGTTATACACACAAAGCTAGATTCAGCAGGTCTGAATTAGTCTATGCTACAGCAAACAAGGCGCACCAATTTCAGAAAGAAACAGTTCAAATAAGTAGGCACAATAAGCCTTTAACCAGAAACTCCCAGCTCAGAAGGACATAATCTACCCTCTCCTCCCACAAGAGTGCATACCACACCTTCTTAATGTAAAATAACTGGTCTGAAGCCCAAGTGCTTAAACCAGAACTAATACACTCTTAGAATAACAGACACTGTTGTCAACATTGCCTTCAATCAGTAACTCCCAACTTAGAAGGATGTAAGCTACCTGTCCTGCCACAACAGTGCAGACCACAAACCTTCTTAATGTAAAACAACTGGTCTGAAGCCCAAGTGCTTCAAAAAAAAGGCTTAGAATAACAGTTACAATTTAATCAGGCTGCTACCAAGCAGTAATAAATGCAGCAGAATAACTACAATTGAGTACTTTTAAGAAGAGGCAAAAGCAAAATAAAGTGCAATTTTTTTTTTTTTTTTTGTTTTTTTAGTAAAGTGCAATGAGAGAGGAAGGAGGAGCAGAGGTTAAGAACCTAAGCAGGTTGGCCTTCTCAAATATTCTCTCTGTATTAAGTAGAGTGAACACCAGAATGGGAGGGGTGTCCCAGATAAAATTTACAGTAGGGGCGGGCAACTGCAAAGTCAAAATCAAACTCAGGACTATAAGATAATTCTTGCAGTTTATAAACTTAATTCTCTTTGCTGCTGGCTAAAACCAATACACTAATTTGCACCATTAATAAGGAAATGTGACAGATCCAGAAAACATCACATGTTACACAAAGACGACTCCTGGCATGGACAGAATATTTGTACTGATTACTTCTAGCTCCAAGTAATACTGCAGGAGGCCTCTGTCACCTGTTTGTTTACATGAAGTAGGTGGTGTCTCTGCATTTCATTTTCTGTTGTAGGGAAAAGAATACAGTGTCAGCAGTATGCCTGTTAATCCTTGTTTTCCTAAAAGGACATTTTTGTTTTGTAAAAGTAGTACACATCTGGTGATGTCTTAGGGAAATTGTCCTGGTGGACAAGGATCCAGTCTGCTAGACTGAGAGGCATAGAACATAGCTGGCCGGAATATAGAGGAATCTACAGAGTGATGACATACTGAATTTTGCATTATTTTCTATAAAAGTTAAATGTCATTGGGCAGTAATCACTCAGATTAGGTGGTTTTCTAAAGACTTCGATCACATTAATGGGATCATTGGTCAATGCCCACTCTCTTTGGGTGTCATTTACAGTATTTTTGTATGGTGAGACATAAGGCAAGGTTATGCAGTTCTTGGTTAGTAACATTGTACTGCAGCTTGTATGTAGAAAGCTTCAGCCATTTTAAGTTTCAATCCCTCCAAATGATTTGGTGTTTACTGTCCCAGGGCAGGAGGTTGTCCAACTACATCACTTGAAATTAGACTGTTATGGCCATAACCCTTGCCTAGGACATTCACTCTTTCCATACCATACCATACCTGGACATCTGATGATTGGACCTTGGTTTAGTACCCCAGAATATGGTATATGAGACAATTTTCCAGGTTTGCCAGGAATGTACTCCATTACTTTATGCTACTTAACAAAATGCATCTACAATGTATTTGTTTTCTATACAGACTAATTAACACTGACCCTTAACTCATGTGCAAGCTCCATCACTCTTTCTTTTTCTGCAGCTCTAGGTTGACTTTTGCCTATGCAGTGGAAGATTTACACAGGAATGCCTTGCTTTATGAGATGGACAAAATATAGACTGTTATTTTGGATCCCTATTTCTACCTGTGTAAAGTAGAGCTGTGGTGGTGCAGCAGTAGCATTGTTGCCTCACAGCAAGAGGTTCTCCAGTTCGATTCTTGGCTGGAGTGCCTTCTGTGTGGAGTCTGCATGTCCTCCCCATGGTGGAGTGGCGTTAGAAAGACAGGCGTGAAATGGGCGTGCCTTTGTTGAAGGTTGGGCGTCGAGCTGGCACCTTGGCACCGTAAAAATATACTGCCGATCATTAGCGGACCGGAGTTCTGCTGTGGCGACCCCTAACCAGGAAAAGCCAAAAGAAGAACAACAAAGAAGAACATTTCTACCTTTGTAAAGTTGTGTAAATATCGAGAGAAGTAAGAGCAGGTCCTTGTTCATGGCTTACCCATTTCCCCTTTCTACAAAGAATACATTTAGTAACCTCATCTTATATCCGGGGTGGTGTGGGTAAGTCTTGGGTGTTGGATGGTTATCTTATATGGCTGCCTTAGATTTGTTTTTAAACCATTGCTTTCCTCAGACTGGTCTTTTGTGTAGGCAATTTCATATATGCAATATTAGACTCAGTGTAGAGCTTCCATTGCACTAGTTTTGCTGTATTGTTATGCTGTCACAAAGCAGTCCAGCCACATACATGTGTGCATGCATCCAAGATAAGCCACCAGGCCTCTTTGAGGCGATGCACCAGTAGCAAGATACCCCATTCCCCTCTCACACCCCTAAAGACAGATTTCCATTTAATAAGACCTACTTCACAGGTGATATTTAAAGTTGACCGGATACATAGACCCAGGTAATTTGTGCTGTGATTACAGCTCTGACCTCTACTTCTATATAGCTGCTTTAAGACTGTGGAATATGACTGCTATACATTGTGCTTTATGCTTATGTGCACAGTTCTCTAAGACCTTGCTGAAACAGATTTCAGATTCATCAAGCTGTTATCTACTTTGACCTTTGTCTGAGGATTGAACCCAGGACTCCTTGTATTCCATGCCGATGCCACTGCCTCTGGATCAACAGAGTCTTTTTTAAAGAAAGGGTAACTAACTCCTTGATATACAGAGGATAATAATACCCATTTGTTAAAAAAAGACAGGCACACTGGACCATCAATCCCTTTTCAGGGGCAACCTAAGAATAATGTCTGGTTAAGTGACTTGCTCAAGGTCACACAGTAGACATAAGAGAGCTGAGAGAGTCAAGCCATGTACCACAGACTTAACCATTTGCACCAACTGCTAACTTACTTTCCTAACCGTACTACTTTACATCACATAAATGTTGTCTGATGTTTGGTAGCCTTGTTCCTCTGCTATCTTCACCACTGATGAAGATGCCTTAATGTTTTACTGCATTAACACTGCTATACCTGAATGTTGTAATGCCTGTTTGTTGGTTTGTACGTAGCACACCACTGTTTTGTTGTGTATATTTTCAAAACATTTTCTAGTCCTTCCTGTTCTTAACCATCTTAACTAGCCAAATTTGTTCCAGAACTAAAAAGATATTCTTTAGACAAGATTGCCTGCTGAAGACTTTAAATGCTATATAATTAAAAACAGCAGCTGGAATCAAAGAATTAAACACAATCCATGATTCTGGCCCAGTATAAGTACCATGTTGAGATGTTACACATAATAATGAGTGCTTAAACCTAAAAGCAATCTAAACAGATTCCTATTACATAACACTTTAACAAGTTTCTTAAAATTCTAGTATTTTTGGTATCTGTAGAGAAGAGCAAGTTTTACTTGTGACTGTTGCCCGCTAGTGCTATGTCTGTTATGCCACTAAAATAAGATGACCTTGATTTTTGAAACTGTATCCTACCTGTTAGGGGATGGCCAGATTCTCGAATAATAGTTCTTGACTGAAGCATGACTTCATTAAATGAGACCACTGTATAAAGGTGTGTCTCCTTCCCCATGGATCAATGACCCTGGAGTGGTCTGTAGCAAACCTGGGGTGCAGGGGGTAAGTGGGGGTTACCCCAACCAAAAAGCATTAAGTTGAGTTCTTTGCTTTTGACTAACTTGATTTTTAAGTAACTGGGTTTTGGTAGACTTACATGGAGCCTTTAAAAGTATACATTGCAATGCAATTTGCATGTTCAATAAAACTGCTACATCAAGTAATAAACATAGAACTTTTAGTTCTCAGCTGTTATGGAATATCTCTGAAGATATAGTATGTAATGAGAATTGTATCCATTGATATATGAGCTAAGGTTTATTTAGTAAATTAATCTTTCTGATACTGTGAAAAAAAATCAACATCTCTTGACTATGATTTGACACCACGACCATCAGAAGTATCGAAGTAAGTGACTGGTATTAATCTATACCTCTGCTTTTAGGTGAGAAGTACAGCTGTGAAATGCTATTGCTTTACTTTCTTTTAGTAGAGTATTCAAATATTCTGTATTTTTCCTGTGAGCTTTCTTTGAGTGAGTGGAATATAATTAAATACATAACAGATGATGGCTAATCTAAAACAGTGCAAACTTCAGGCTTAGCTTTTACTTTGATTATTTTATTGCTCAAATATGAACATAGCACAAGCAGATGAATTTGCATAACATAACCAGTCACACATTGATTGACAGTTAATGTGCAATAAAATACTTTGTATGTGACAGCCATCTGTGTTACACTATGTCTGTAAACTGCAGGATTTATTGTTAATGTACGTGGCATACCACATTCTCCTAAATCATCTCTGTATATTCTTCCACATGCTACCTTGATTTCTTAGTACATCTTTAAATGTATTTCTCATTTTATTTATTTTTTTTTTCAGTTTTGTTTCTGTTAACCTGCAATTATTTATTCAAATCTCAGTATCTGCTTTTATTTTCTTAATTAATACACAACTACTGCGGTGGTGGTGCTGCGGTAGCGCTGTCGCCTCACAGTATGACGTTGTCCTGTTTGATTCTCAGCTAAACCGTCTTCTGTGTTGAGACATGCATGAATGGGCATACCTTTGTTGAAGGTTGTGGTTCAGAGCTGGCAACTCGGTACGTAAAAATCTACTGCCAATCATTAGCGGACCGGAGTTCCGCTGTGGCGACCCCTAACCAGGAAAAGCCGAAAGATACAACAACAACAGGCTATGCAGTACTTTTCTGTAGAACTGGCTAAGTACAGCTTTAGGTTTTGCCTTTTTGTTAATATTTACTGAAAGTGCTCTGCAAAGTGTGGCAATGTTTATGTAAAAATAGTGGCTATTTTCCTCCACTGTGACTACATTTAAAAGACTACTTCTTTTTTCATCCATAAAAATATATCACGTTTACTTTTAAGATGAGATGACTTTATTATTTTATAAAATTATTTCTTGTAATCTAAGAATGGGCTTGGCATTTGGTCATTAGGATTTATTACTCACAAAGCTTTAATGTGAACCTGCCAAAAATGTTTACTTCTATAAACTGTGCAGTTGCCACTCATATTCATTCTCACTTTGAGATCATATGGTATGTATTACTATTAACTCATATATGTGTGACCATTAACTTTTAACTGTTTTGTTTGCAACCAATGGTTTCAAGTCAGGGAACAAAAAGAAAAATCATGGAACACTGCATTACCAATGTCAGTATAATCTGCATAAAGTTATTTTTGCATTTAAGGAAAATGACTCACAAAATATTTATTATGCTGTATCTGTTTGGATTTTTAGTTAAGTTACAGTAAGTACATTTATTCCTTTCAGTTTGCTTCTCCAGTTGAGCTTTAAGATCTGACATATCTTGACTCATTCGGTGCCTGCAGAGGTTTGCAGTCTTCCATTTTGATTCATCAGCATTGTAGATGGGTACCTACATTTTATAGTATATTGGCCCAGATCTGCTCCTCAGAAGAGTTCTGCCTGTCTATTTATTCCTCTTAAAACAATCCTCCAACCCCTTTCCAGAAAGTCAAACCCTGGTTTCAGATTAGTAATGAAACGCAGTGACCCTGTTATTAGGTCAGCTGAAAATCCATTCAGGTAAGAAAGTACTATATTTAGATTCTATTCATACTTGCTTTGGCCTCTTCACCAAATACTGCATGCTGCACCCTTCCCTACAGACACCTACTGGTATTCAGAAAGTACAGGGTCAGCGGCCTTTTACTGCCTCATTCCTATGTGGTGACCATCTTAATATGTCTATTAAAGGTTTATATTGTGAGGCAGTTAGGCAGCACATGAAATTCTAGTTAGTCATGCAAAAAGATCAAACCAGAATTCCAAATTTGAAAATGCCTGAGAAATAATGGAAAATGATAATTTGCCTGCCTTTGGTCCCTAGACTTGAGACTGATTCTGTAGTTTTGCGGTTTCTGCAGTTCTAGTCTATTGCATTTAGGCTAACATTCCCAAGGCACCCCATGTCTGTCAGTATCTGTACTATTGTCAAGATGTGCTTGGAAATGCTGAGGGTAAAAGTAAAAAAAAAAAACATTCTGATAGAGATTTGGGATTACTTAACAACTGAATTTGTTTAATACAAGCTTTAAATGCTACAACCCTTTGGAATACATTGTTGTTTCTTCAGCTACATTTATTAACGGTATGCTACTGATTCAAGATTTTATGTATAGCTAGGTGTAACTATATATATATATATATATATATATATATTTACACGTTACTGATTCAAGATTTTATGTATAGCTATATGTAGTTATGTAACTATAGATATACATTTTTTAACAGTATGTTATTGATTCAAGATTTTTATGTATACCTATATATAGCTATATATATATATATATATATATATATATATATATATATATATATATATATATATATGTATCAGAAAAAAATTGCGCTAAAAGAGAAGATTCACAGCAACTCCCAGATCAGTTAAATACATGATGTGACCACAGCATAGAAATGTTTAATATTTTACCAGTTCAAACCACCAAGTGAACAGCCTAAAATTTGAAATACAACAAGATCTAATCAGTGTAATCAATATAAAATATGTTTTTTTCTTTGTTGTGGTCACATTGTGTATGTCATTTTATCCATGAGTTACTGTGAGTCTTCTTTTTTAGTGCAGATTTTTTCCAGTTATTTGTCACAGCTCTGTACTACTGTAACTTTTTGTCTGGCTAAAAATTTATATATGTAGATATATTTTTGTGTGTGTGTGTGTGTGTGTGTGTGTGTGTGTGTGTGTGTGTGTATGTGTGTGTGTGTGTGTGTGTGTGTGTGTGTGTATGCATGCATGCACTTACACATCTATAGAAAGCGACAGAAAGTAAACATATCTTTCTGTATATTTTATATATATATATATATATATATATATATTTATACATATATATAAAATACTTTTTTTATTATTTCTTGAACTGTATTAAATTAGTTTTGTACGTGGTAGATTTTGACCTCCATATTCAAAGCAACCAGGCAGTTTAAAATGTAGTTTGACACTGAATACAACAACAAATGTAGGGATGGAAGGCTTGGAGGATTTGGAAGCTAGGTTACTAGATAAAGAACTGAGATGCTGCGTGACACACAGAACTGGTATTGCAGAAATCCAAAAATTTGAGTAACTGGCAGAAGTGTGAGCCAAGAAAAAGACAGTGAAATTCAATGAGAAATTTAGCATACTTGTGGTGAAAGAAGCATTCCAAATTGCTGTAGCCATTGACAGAAGCCCATCATGATTATACTGATGGAAAGATAAACAGGCTGAAGGGGGCACATCCCAAATGAATGATTTGGGTGTCTTAACCCAGATTCTAACTTTTACAAAAGAAATCTTGAAGCTAAATATGTAAATCTTTGGGAAAAGCACTCTTTGATCTGCTTAATATAGAAGTGACTAGAGCACCGTAAGTCAAGTAAGAAATTTCAGTGAAAGTGAGTATAAAGGACCTGATGAAATGTTCTACAAAGAACTGGAAAGGTGGGAGGGTGAGCAGATGTGGAACTGCTATGGGATGGATTGTAAAAGGGAGGGGGGGCTGGTATAGTGCAAATGATAGTAAACTAAACACAGGAGTCTAGGAGTCTAGGAGGAAAAGGAGGCCTTCTACTTCTCAAAAGAAGTGTAAGATGCATTAAAATATTAAAGGGAAACTGACTGGAAAATGTGGAAATTATATGAGAGAAAGAATAAAATAGCATCTTCCCGTGCCATAATCCCTTGGAGAAGTGTTTGTGATACTTGCAGGTGAGCCTACAGCACACATTTAGCTACCCAAGTTGTGAATGTGGTAGCCTCTCTCAGCAGATGCACAAAAGTGTGCACATGCATAAGACATAGTGGCCGCTGTTGTGATAAGGGTCACATGTTCTCTTTCCCAGGAGAGACTAAGACTCAAAAATTAAAACAACCTCTTTTTCTGGGTGTTGATGCATAAGCAATCCCAGTAGCTGTCTAGATAATGACCCTTATGGAGCACGGGGTAGGAACTTGATGGTCAACAGGCAGAGAAGCAAAAATCATACAAAAAAAGATTAAATGTTTACAAGCAAGACTGTCAGTCTAATTGACAAAAATGTTGAACTAACCCATAGGACCAATGTCATAAAACGCAGTTTGGTTATATACGGGTGTACCTTGTATCTGCAAATTAAGGCATTGTTAATTTTCCACCCCAGACAAATATATACACCAGCCTGTGTGTATGTGTGTGTGTGTGTGTGTGTGTGTGTGTGTGTGTGTGTGTGTGTGTGTGTGTGTGTGTGTGTGTGTGTGCGTGTGTGCGTGTGTGCGTGTGTGTGTGTGTGTGTGTGTTTATAACATCTTGTCTCCCCTGAATGCATATAAAGGGTGCAGTGGTGGTGGACCCTTGTGGTATCAGAATATAGTAGGCCTCCATACAATATGCAAGCACATAGTGTGTCATATTTGCCAAATGCACATCATCCCAATAATAGGAGAAATTAAATGATAAAGCACTCAACAAGGGTGGTCAACCACTAAGGGAAAAAAGTCAGAGAGACACAACCATCCTGTCTTACTTCACTCAGCCATCAGCTTAAAGAAATAAATCAGTGTAACATAATCTCATGCCTGTGTTCCTTCAGTCCACATGGTCACTAAGGAGCTGAGAAAAGGGCTTTGCTTCCTGTGTCTCCTCAGAACTGGAGCAGATCACCTATTACATACTATGCTTCTTGTACAAGTATGGGTTTCAGTGTTTTATCTGTGTGACAGTATAGAAGGCAGTAGTTTTAAATATAGTTTGTGCAATAGTTTGAAGGTATAGATTGTTTAAAATACTGTGAAAATCAAAATGAATTGAAGTAAATAAAAATGTCCAGTGTGCAGCAGCTTTGTATGCAAACCTGTGATAGTTCTGATGGAAGACAAGTGGTTTATCAAGTCTGCTGAAGTGTTGTATCAGGTTGGAAAGATAAAATCTTTGACATTCTGTTATCCATATGCAGAAACTTCTTTGTAACTTTCTAGGCCTTTAATTTTTAGGCTTATTACTAGAATGCTGAGGGTGAGGAATCAGGAGTTGAATTCCATCCTGGTTCTCCTTAAGCCCTTGGTAGTTTTTGACACCAAGGGCCATGGAATCCTTTTGGAATGCCTAAAACTTTATTGTGGTTTTACTGGTGCTTTACTCAAGTGGATTATCTCTTAAATCCCAGATTAGTCCTAAAGGTTTGGGTCTGACTCCTTACCTGTGGAATATGGAGTGTCTCAGTACTGCATTTTGCACCTATTACTGTTCATAGTCTACATACACCAACTCAAGAAGGTCATTGTAAGCAAATGACTATGTTGCCAGTTACATGCTGATTACATCCAGCTTTATCTGTCACTCTCTGGGGAGTCTGTGTCTGCTTTTATATATTTATATATTATTTATTTATCCTTTGTTGGCTGTGTTGGTTCCATTAGGCTAGTGACCTATTTTTAGGTGAGACCCAAGGTAGTATTTCTACTACTAGGGGTAATTTGGCCAGGGAGGCCAGGGAGAAATTAGAATTTCCCTTCTGTTTTTGACTGATGCCATGGGATCTTTTACATCCATCTGGGTTGCCACCAATGCAAGCAGATGTGATCTCAGTTTAACATGTCATCTGAAAGATGCCTCACTGCAGTGTGTTAGCAATCCAATCACCTGGAGTCAGAGTAGAACTCATAGCTTTCAAGTCTTCTAGCACCAAAAGCAAGTGTGCCAACTGTTGCTCCACTGTCATTTTTACTACCTTAGATGACCCTCTGAGTGATAAACTGCAATGAGTAATACAGAATTAGGTTAAATTTAGTCAGGCAAAAACTGAGACTATATTACTTCATGGTATTTTTTGCCTATCACGTGTCCCTCTGCATTCCTACTTGTGCCCTGTGTTTGTGATCTGGATGTAGTATGTGACAGTAGGCTCACACTTATGGATCAGATTTAAGCTGTCACGAAGACATCTCATTTTTACCTTAGAAATATGTCCTACATCAAGAAATTTATACATTCATCAGACAGAATCAAGATAGTTCAGGCCTTAGTTGTGCATCAGATAGACCACACCAGTGCTATCTACCCAGGACTAATGGATGGTGATCTGGCTCATTCATAGATTCATATGTTGTTACTAGGGTAACATCCGGTGTGGGGGGGGGGTCTTTTCTAAGTCTAGCCAGTTTTCCCAAAAGAATAATGATATCCTGTTTCCAATTAGGACATTGAGAGCCAGGCAATTGTAAGCTACCTCTGTCCATAAGGGACATGGGTGTCAGGCCCAGTGTAAATTTCCTGTTTCCCATCCACTGGTGTAAGTTGCACTTAAACTGGTTAATAGTTAATAGATGAACTCAGCTTCACGTGTATGTGTAGCTATTTCCATAGGATGGTTTGTCTCTGGCACACATAATCTGTCACTCCAGTATGTTCGGTTTAAGTCACAGACAAAATTCAAGTCCTTAAACCTAGTATTTCTGGTACTCTTTGACTTATGTATATGTAGGAGATTCATAAGCGTGGGATTCGCAGATGCCTTGTAAGCCAGGCATAGATCACCCCTCAGCAATCTATAGGAGACTGAGTAGAGGTAAAGGACTTTAAGATGCTGTGCGTAAGTCAGTTTTGTTATACCTTGTATTCTTTTTGCAAGGAACCTCTGAGGTCACTCTAGTTGCTGGATATGCCTGATCAGGTACATACCAAAGGGAGCATTGTACTCTATGACTAGTCTGATAAAGGCAGAGTACAGTGGGATAATGACTTCTTTAGACCTAGATGCCATGCCCTTACTTATAAGTTGTGCAACATAAAGAGATTTCCTCACCACTGTGGGCATGGGGTAGTCAAAGGTAATGCTACAGTCTACATTCGTACCCAGATCACTGACCACTAGGTCAACTTTTAGGGTCATATTATCAACATGGTAATTAGCTGGGATCGTTGTCTTCCCAAAGGGTACAATTATGTATTTCTTTGCATTGAGTTTAAGACCATGGCTTTGGCACCAATAGTTATTCAGAGATAGACCTTGAAGAATGTTAGTGCCTCCAGGGGAGTAAATGATAACCCCCAGCTTGCAATCATCTGCAAACTTAATTAGTTATAAACCTTCAGCATTTGCTTCCATTTCAGAGAAATAGATGCCAAAAAAGGAGTGGCCCCAATACAGTGCCCTGGGAGACTCCGCTACTGACTGGCCTGTTGGTGGAGTTGGCCTTAGCTATTTTGACTCCCTGGGTCCTGTCAGCGAGCTGGTTGGCTGTCTACAGTGAATGCAGAATTTCACTCCAAGATCACTGACTGACATGCCTTGGATGGTCATATCATGTTGGTCTTCCAGGATCTGCACTGCCAGCAGTTGCAGCCATATGTGTATGTGATTCTAAGCTGCTTACCATGCCCTTCTTAATATGGGTCCTATCCATGTAAAGGAACTGTTGAGACACTGTGGCCTGACTAGGCACCTCAAATCCTCAGGTGTGTGGCTGCTAGCAGTTGCATGAACTCATTTAGGGATCTCAGATAGGCTATCTTCTATGTATTTTGCCTCATTCCTGAAGTAATCTTTCAAGAGGTCCCAGAAGAATGGCCAATGTAGTATGTAGCTCTGCTTGACAGGGGCACAGGAAAATAACTTTCTTGGGTGGCGTATGCTAGGAAACCTTGTTGGATAGGCTTACATAGGCCCTTGGGCCAATAGCCTAGTACCTACCTATGAATCTGTGAGCCTATGATATACCTGGACCCAAAACATGGTACTTCATCCATGTTTTGATTTCTTCAATTTCTATTGTGTCCAATCAGTTCTTGTAATGTTCTCTAGCATATCTGCAAAATGAATTTTCCCCAACCGTTAGCTGCTTGGATTATTTTCTTGATTAACACTGTCATGTCCTGCTGGATATCCTTAGGAGATAGAGGCCAACAAAAAGATAAGGGTAAAAGGCAGCAACTTCTAAGATGGCTGCACAATGATCAGCAGATTAACTTCAGCTCTCCCAGTGTGAAGACAGAAACTGAGAACCAATGAACAGTATTATTGTCAGCTTGAATAAAATGTAGTTACTGGCTAGTACGTACACTGACTGGATGCCTGTGAAGATGAAACTAAGAGAGCCTGAAAGAAAATCAACTAGAAAATGTGAAGAGAATACAGTGACTGGGAAGAATCCTGCAGCTGTTCAACAAAAAGCAGTTCAAACTCCAGCTTTGTTGCAAGACATGGATTTTAGTAATCTAGAGGAAAAAATAACTCAAATGTGCTCAGAGCTGATTAAAATAAATGGAACACTGAAGGAGTATATGAACTCAAATAACAAAAGAGTGGAAAGCATAGAAGAAGCTTTAAACAGATATTCAGATGAGCTGATAAAACTGCAAAAATCAGAGGTCAAAATGAAGAAGGGGCTGGCTAAGTATGAGATTACTCAAGAATAGATGTTTCAAAAAGTGGTAGAATTGGATGACAGAGCACATGAGGAAAATTTGAGATTATCTGTTGTACCAGAGGAGGTAAAAAACAGGCTGTATTAATTTTATGCAGGTACAAATAAGCAATTGGACTGATATTCCATAGCAGGAACTGTTAATTAAAAAGGCACACTGTCTGTATGCCCCAAACATGGCCATGAAAAAGCAGCGGATACCTTTATTAGGTGGAGACAGCAGAGTGTTTGCAGAAAATAATTATTCACTGTACATGAGGCAGAAGAGAAACAAATTTATTCTAGTAATCAGGGAATGTCTAGAGATAGGTGTGAGATTCAAATTATTCTATCCAGCTGTCTTTAGAATATTTTTTTTCCTGCGGGATCAAAGTAATTTTTGATGCAGAACAGGCTAAGGAGGAAATGCAAAAGTGTGTCCAACAGAAAATGAGCCAAAAAGCAGAAGGGGACTCTGCTTCTCTTTCTTCTGATAACAAATAGAGACTTTGCCAGTGAACCTTTTCTACTGTTCTAAAGGAAAATGCTTGAGAGACCACAAAAAGTGCAAGAGTTGACCAGAAGAATCAGGAGTATGCGGAATTGAACCAGAATCTGGAGTTGGGTGATGGAGATACGAAGATGAGCAACATGGAAATGAGTGAATAAATGTGAGGTTGCAAAGCATCAATTATGTTTGTGAAATATGGCTGTATAAGAATAAGTGGAAAGAGCAGACTTTTGCTGATATTGTTAAACTTGTGAGGAGCTGAAAAGCATCCCTTCATATCACTGATGTTTAGAAGGACTCTGGTGGAAGAGGAAGAAGAAGGAAAAGGATAACTGTAAGCAAAACAATTTTTTTTCTCAACAGTATTTCTATGAAACTTTTCACAATATAAATTGCATATTTTACAGTAAAATATTTTAGTTGTTTTTGTACATGATAAAGTCATTAAAGTAAACAGATGCCTTTTTTCCTTCTCCCTCTTTTTCTTTCTTTCTTTCCTTCTTCATTTTTGTTAGTAAGAAATATAGACATTACAGTACAAAAGTAGAAGAAAAGCTAGACAAAAGCATGTTTAAGTTAATAGCTGTAATCTTGGGCTGTTGAATTGGAGATTGGGTATAAAAGTACACAGATCTTAATATATGTAGAACTGATATGCTTTCTATTATTTTTGCATAAATGAATGTCTGGATTAAGACCCTAGGCTTAATCTAATAACACATTTTAAGTAGAAACAAGTAAGTATGAGAACACTGAATATAATGAAAAGTTTTCCTTTTGCAATAAATGTTTTAACTTGTCTTCCAGGCTGCAGCAGAGAACTACATTTTTCTTTTTTTCTCTTACTTCTCCATGGAGGTAGGCTGGTAATAGGGCAATAAAAGAGAGAATACTGTTTTTGTGGCAAAAAGTTAATGACTCTGAAAGTATGAAAATTGTTTTCACATCGGTGGTTGCAGGGGGTAAAGATAAAAAAAAAAGCGAACAGACATCAATTAGTGTAAGCAGAAGCACAGGTATTAACATGCATCATAGCATTGATAATCTCAATTTCAAGTTAATTAGGGTTTGTGTTAGCAGCTGTCCTTTTGGCACAAATGTTCCTATTGGGAGAGTTAAAATTAGCAGGTTATAGGATGTTCTGGGGGGTGTTTGTTTTTTGTTTGAGGATTTTTATTAAAACAAAAAAAAGTGTTGTAAAGTGTGACATAGGTTTCAGTGTTGATGTTAAGAAAAAATGGTATAAAGGATTAAATTGCCAAATATTAATGGGTACATGAATCTCAAAAGCTGGAAATAGATATTTAAAAAAGGTGCCATATATACTAGATGGGAATAATGGCTTCTTACAATAATGACAACTCTTTCAATACTACCTTGGAATGTGAATGGTATCATTGGTATAGACAAAAAAGGAAAAATTACATGAATTATATTAAAAATTTCAGAATGAAAATAGCAATGCTACAGGAGACACATTTGGAAAGAACTGAGCATGTGAATGTGATAAAGAAAGGATTTCAGGATGGATATTCTACACAATGTCAATGACAAAGGAAAAGAGGAGTACTTATGTTAATTGCTAGAGGAGCTCCAGTAGTGATAGAAGAGAAAAAAATAATAAAGGCAGCTTTGTATTAGTGAGGGGCTACTGGCAAGGGATGAAGGTTATGCTGGCTTGCATTTATATTCCACCCAAAACTGCTATTTTGGAGTTTAAAAAAAATTGGGAGAAATACTGCGGTGGTGGTGCTGTGGTAGCTTTGTCGCCTCACAGTTAGACGTCCGTTCAATTCTCAGTTAGAGCATCTTCTGTGTGGCGACATGCGTGAATGGGTGTTCCTTCGTTGAAGGTTGTGCATTAGGCCCGGCAAGCCAGCACGTAAAAATCTACTGCCAATCATTAGCGGACCGGAGTTCCGCTGTGGCGACCCCTAACCGAGAAAAACCGAAAGACACAACAACAACAACTATTAGCATGGAATATTACTTCTAGGTGGGGACTGAAATTTGATTTTCAACAATGAGGTTGTATCTGGGAGACCTAGAAGGGAAAATCTAACAAAAGGGGATAGATTCTGAAGAAATTTATGAAAATATTTGGGATTAAAGATGTAAATTCAGTAGTAGGAACTTGTGGAGATAATTTAAATATTATTCCACAAGGTACAATAACTGGAGTAGTCTTGATAGAAATTATACTTTTCAGGAACATGTCCATTTAATTAAGAACTTTTATATGCATCCAATAACTATTTCAGATCATGTGCTAATAATTACTAAAATAAAAATGCAGAGTAATGAAATAAGGATGGGACACTGATGCTCCCTCACTTACATGTTAAAAGAGTAATTTAAGGAATGGGTAGTGGAAATTATCCAGAACATATATAGAAAGTCATAGCTAGTGAATGGGATAAAATAAAAAGTTGAGTTTTAAAATACAGTAGTCATAAAAGAAAGATATCTGGTTAAAAAAGTAGTAAGAATTATTTAGAGGGACTGACAAAGATTAAAGTATTACAAAATAAAGAGAATCTCACAGAACAAGAAGAGGCACAATTGAAAGTGCTAATGAGAAAATAAAAGAGTAACAGGATATTATGCACGAGTTTAGAAAGATTGCTGTTAAGGTTTTTTTTTTTGGTTTTTTTATAATAACTGCAGAGCACAACAATTTTTGGCAGAATGACTTAGTCAACAGAAAGTAGAAAGGGTTGTTGCCAAACTTAGGGAGACTAGAACAAGGAAAATAACTAGCGATCCTGTAGAGCTATTAGAGATATTTCAGAAATTTTATGCAAATTTGTATAAAGCAAAGAAGTGGGGAAATCAATAAAAAACACCAAAGGAAATATTTATAGCAGACTTAAATATGCAGATAGATGAGTCTCAACCAGTAACAGTTAAGATAGGAGATGAGATAAAAATGTTGATTTAAAACCAATGTACAGGAAAGTCTCCAGAAATAGATGGTATTCCAGTGGAAGTTTGGAAGCCAGGAGGGAAGAAAGTGATAAAGATTTGGATAACTGGGTGCATATGTTTTAGGAGTGTAATGAGTTGGCAGACTTTAAAAATTCCCCACAGAGTACTATGTCAGGAATACTGGGCAAACAATTGAACATAAGTAAGGAAATTATTTTTGAGCTAGGATACAGGATCTGAATTGCCT
Source organism: Protopterus annectens (assembly GCF_019279795.1). NCBI lineage: Eukaryota > Metazoa > Chordata > Ceratodontiformes > Protopteridae > Protopterus > Protopterus annectens. The sequence goes on from NC_056735.1 coordinate 681,219,738, forward strand.
GGACATAGTAAGGCCTTTTTAAGTTTATTTCTGCTGGCTTCCAAAACAGCATTTTCTAGAAAATGGAAATCAAAATTTAAACCAACTATACTTGAAGCAGTGAATATTGTAACAGAGATAAAAGAACAGGAAGTGGTATTTTTAGAAAAAGGTAGGTGTAAATTACATAGAAAAAAATGGACATTGTGGGAACAATACTTGCAGAAAAAAAGGTTTAAGAGAAAGTAATAACTGAATAATTTATGTAATGTAGCTTAGATTATAGGATATATATTATAGGATATATAGGATATATAGCAATATGTGATGAATAATGTTTGTAAATATGAACTTGTTAACTTGCTAATATGGTTTGATTATTTTTTTATTATAAATGTAAGTTTGCCTGCGTCACAAGTAATAATTCAATAAAGGTGTTTGAAAAAAAAAAAAAAAAAACGAGAAAAACTACAGCAAACCCCCCCCCCCCCACACACACACACACACACATATGCACACAGACAAACACACACACTTATATACTTTCCATCTTCTTGCATGTCTTCCTGTTCCCTGCTCCCTGCACTGGATGTCTTCACTTTCCACAGCACTTCTGTTCTGATTCGTGACTTTTTTTCAGATCCTTATTCATTTTTTGCTGCAGATTTTTAGCTGTTATAATGTTCTTTTATCATTGCCATCCATTTCTCTTTCCCATTTTGCTTCCTAACAGACTAGTCTAAACTTGTGTGCCTCCAGGCCTCATTTCTGGTTGTACTTCATAGCCAGTACCAGGAATAGTAAAAGACACAGGGAGGCAGAGATATGATTATTTTAATCCAGTAGCTCCCCTTCAAGCTTATTTATTTGTATTTATTTATCTTTTATTGACTGTATTTGTCCCACGAGGGTAGTAAAATCTTTTCAGGAAAGACTCGAGGGGGTATTTTTGCTACTGTGGGAAGTTTGGTCAGGGCATTTGGGACTTCCCCAAAATCCTTTAATCCTTGCCTTTGATTTTGAGTGTGTGTGTGTGTGTGTGCGTGTGTGTGTGTGTGTGTGTGTGTGTGTGTGTGTGTGTGTGTGTGTGTGTGTGTGTGTGTGTGTGTATTTGTTTGAATATCTAAATGTGTTTCTGAACATGGAAGGTGCCTGTGCCATCTTGATGCATGGACTACTACTGTAAACACTATGGTATTAACAATGCCAGTGGCAAAAAAATGTGAGTCGTTGATATGCAGATGTGTTGATAATGAGGTATTCCTCGTTATTGCCAAAACTGTGTCCGAATCACAGTTTACACAGATCATGTAAACTGAGCTACCTGCGGTGAGCAATTTACATGAGTGCTACGCATTTTTCAGAATCCCAGGGGAAGTCCTTACAAATTCTCTTGGCACATGGGGACCAAAGGATTGCATGTGTGATACTTTGGCTGGGATTCATCGATAGACCATGGTGGAGAGCTAATTAGCAACCATGTGAGGGTTGCCAGGATTCAAGGACAATGTATAATGCAGTCTTCTTACCTGTTTATAGGTAAGTACTAGGCTAATGCCCTTGTGGGCCATTTTAAGCCTAGCCCTTTCTCCATCCAAAGCTGAGACTCAAACCCTGTGCTCTCTGTATGTGAGGTAAATACCTTAACCATTATACCAACCTCCAACTCCTATTAAGGTTGTAAATGTCAGAGATGCACCTACCTCTCCCTTATTCAAATGAGGATGTCACAAATTATGGTGATAAATTCCCAAAAAAATATTGCAAGATTTTATAAAAAGTTCCAGTGATGTATAGAGATATTACAGGAACAAACATGCAGAAGATAGGAAATAATACTTAAATATTGTTTTGTTTGTATACTGTGGTACTTTTGCGTCTGGAGTAAAGGGAAGGAAAGTATTTTGTGCTTGGAAAACAGCTAAGAATTTGTGTAGACCTGTCCTATCAGTACTGCTTGTAGCCAAATAAGAAAAGTTTCATTGCAGTGTGTTTAAATGATAGCAAAACATGCAAATTAAGTAGGGTCACTGGAAAAAAAGTTCCTGACACTGTTTCCACAGTTTCTGAAAATAAGCAGCAATTCTAAGTTCCACCATTCCAAATGAATAGAAATAATAGCTTGGAAAAGGGAGGGAGCATTCAGAAATATATATTCTTAAGAAACCATGTGCAATTGTGGATATAACATTTAAATAAAAAAAAACAAAATTATGCTGGTGTGGTTGCCCTAATCAAGCTATTTTGAACCAGAACAAGTTGAAGAATATAATTTCTAGCACTGCAAGGATATTTTTCTTCAGTTTCTTAACCAGAGTGGATCCTTTAAACTCTGTTCTGATCTTCAAATGACCCCAGCTTGTTTTTTGGATTTCTTGGAAAAAAAAGGAAAAACAAGTTCATGCATGTTCTGTCTCCAGCACTAATCACTCATACAAGAAAAGCTACACAAAAAGTTTTTTTAAGCCAAGTTTACAAAGAGTTAAAACAAGCTTAACTGGCAAAGTAATGTCACTGCAGTATTTGTTTCACTTGGTTTTCAATTTTCTTAGCGCCTGTAAAGGAATATATGTGAATACCTGGTGGGATCAAAAATACTCTGGAAAAAAGCAATGCATTTTGTTGTATAAATTGTTCCTTTTTTCAACACTATGAAACATCAGAACAGGGAAGTTTATGTATTGTAAAACAGTATTATGTCATGTTTTCTGGTTTCCAGCAAAAAAGCATTACGTGTCTCACTTTAACCATGTTAGCATTAGTTCAGGGTCTCAAGGAAATATGTTGACTAATCTGCTTAATTTATATAACTTTTATGCCTGCTCGGTAGGTACTTCATGTTGGTTTGTACACATTTGGACTATTGTGGTGTTCCAGTAACTCCCTATTCTAACCTCAGTGCCTCGACAAACTTGATTTAGTGGCTGGCCTGCTTAGATATTGCTCTGTCCCAATTTTTTTTTTTTTTTTGTGTATGCATGGTAAGAGTCAAGGGAATGGATATGTAATGGGCCCAAATAAGGAAGACCTCTTGCCTCTACAAATGGCTCACCCCATTAAACTGCTGTCCCACTGACCTCTGATCTCAAATGTAAATTCATCTACTAGGGAAGAATCCCAAGTATGTGTATCCACATCCCTGCTCCTGCATTGAGGTGAACAGGGTTAAGTCTCAATATTCCTACTCTCCCCTAACCCAGCTGCTACTTAAACTTACCTAGTTTGTAGTCAGGGCTGTATCCTGTATGCAAATAGAGCTAGTTCTAAATTTATTTAATAGTTTTGACACTCACTTCTTTCAATTTGCAGAGACCTGCAGAGCTCTGTGTTATCACACTTTATTCTCATCAGATACTGGTTTAACTCTACTCTTTCCATTCACCCTGCAAATCAAAATTCTGAATATCAGTGTTGCATAGCTGTGCAGTGCTTTTCAATCTATCCAGTCTTTCTGTGTAACTGCAGAAAACTGACATACTAAGATTAGGGTACAGGACATTTGGACCCTGCCGATTTGCCCCCAGACGATTCACCCCAACCGATTCGACCCCGGACAGTTGGACCCCAGTAGAAAATGTAATGTAAGTGAAGCCAAAGCACATCAAAGCAAAAATAGAAATGAAGGGCTGTCTAAACATTCTTAAAATTGGTTTAGAAAGTATTTATTTTCTATTTATGTGCTTCGACTACACTTACATTAAACTAAGTGCAAATTGGAGCTTTAATTGTATATACAAAAACAGTAAGTGCCAAAAAAAAGTTTGCTGACTAATTTGGAAGTTCACGGCATTAACTAGTCCAGAGTTTCCGTATAACAATAACATCATTATTACATAAAAATAAAGAAAATTTGCGATAAAACAAGTAAGGATTAAAAATAAATGATATTTAAAAATGAAAACATAATGGGCAGTCATTTTGACAGATGTCTGCTTTCATGTTCTGTTTGTTTCCCTGCTGAAGTTAATGGGCTGTGGGTGTAAGCTGTAGATGTACTGAGCATTGTGATAGTGAAATGGATGTTTGGCCCTAGAATTGCACTTCTAAGCTTTGAACTACTTGTTGATGTTTGTGTCTTTGTTTGGGTCTTTCGGCTTTTCCCGGTTAGGGGTCGCCACAGCAGAACTCCGGTCTGCTAATGATTGGCAGTTGATTTTTACTTAACGGCTTGCCAGGCCTGACGCACAGTCTTCAATGAAGGTATGCCCATGCACGCATGTCTCCACTCAGAAGACGCTCTAGCTGAGAATTGAATCGGACAGCGTCTTACTGTGAGGCGACAACGCTACCGCATCACCACCACTTTTTGCAAATAAATTCTTGAGTCCTTAAAACAGTGTTTTACTTGGAATGTTTGTGCACTGTAGATGGATTAGACTGTATTGTGTGTATGTTTGTCTTTGCACTCTGCAGTCAAGTCAAGTCCTCTGCAGCACTACACACTATCAGTGCTGCTGGAAATCAAGACTTTCCTGAGGTTCTGATGTGCTTTGATGGTAGACAGTGGGAAATGGTGAAAATTGCATGTTGCTGCTTGAGCTTTGCTGGTAGTATAAATGTTCAAGATGAAGAAGGCATATTAACCTGAATAAAAAATTGATTTCATCTAATTTTAAAGAAATTATTTATAGTAGATAATGGATTAGTTAACATATCAGCATAATATAAAATAAAAATATATATTTAATTGATGGAAAACATATGTCATAAAGTATGTTATAAAGTAACAGTAGTCATAATATGTTAAATCATAAAACTAGTTATTATATGTTAAAGATTTAAATGTTATATTTATACTAACCAATGTAATAATTAAATAAAATAAAAATATATTTACAATGAAAAATTAACAGTGTTATTATTGAATAAGTGATTAATTAATAACGTAATAAAGTACTTAAAAGTATATATTTGGGGTCAAATAGTCTGGAGACACATAGTCCGGGGTCGAACTGTCCCCTAAAACCACATATACAATACATATAAATTTATACATGAAATTGTATAGAAATGTACTGGGGTTGAACTGTCTGGGGGCAAACAGTCTGGGGTCAAACTGTTCGGGATCGAATAGTCCTGCTTCCAAAGATTACAGTATTTTTGCGTAGTAAACTCACAGTCACTGGCCAGATGATGCTAGACTTTGTAGAAGTAGTATAATTTTATTGGATTATCTTTTGTGCTAAAGAGGGTTGTACTTCATCAAGTACAACATGCAGAACAGTGAAATGCTATGTGAAGTGTGCAGATAATTCCTTGCTTTACAGTCCTGTTCATCAGCTGCCTTAGAATGCACAGCTGATCTCCACAACATTTGTGATATTAATTAACTTAATCAAGGTGGTTCCCTTAATAAAATCATCAATTACAGCGGCTGGTTCCTTTAGGCAGATTAAAAAATGAGAGCATGCCTGGTTCATCACTGTTGTTATATGTTGCTACAGTCTGCTTCCGCTGTTTTGGCAAGCTTTATACAAATACGATTCTGTTATTAAAACTGTCATTTGTGTTCACCTGTGATACATATTAAAACAAAACTCAGTAAATATTTCAAAGGTGGTCGTAATCTTGTTGCCATTGCTGTGTAACTTGGAGGCTATGCTCCGTTCCTCAGACTGTTTTAATGTTGATCTGTTTAACTCATAATATGTAAATGGACAAAATCATTAAGTCCCTTAATAGCTTAAAGTCCTTACTTTATTGAAACCTTTCATGTTTAAGGACAGTAATGACAGGTACTGAATGGTGCATCAGTATGCCCTGGTTGCAGTAATTTAAGGTTTTCTTATAACCTGTTTATCTGCTACCATCAGTTACATGCATATGCTGTAGAAATGCCAAGCATCAGATCCACAACTGCAGCAAACAGTGCTTGAATTATTAGACCTTCAAGTTTGCAATTCTCACCATGCAGTAGCAATGTACTTATTGCATCTTTATTTGAAGCCCTGATGCTGTGCAATGTATTATACTGTACAATGTCTCTACTTTTCTAAGAGCCTGAATAGTGAACATCTCACATTCTACTTTTATTTTTACAGTGTAGACAGAATATGTGTTATTTCTTCCTGTCTGATTGTCTTAAACAATATTTCATTTATATGCATCATTTGCTCTCTTTCATTTTAAGGCATTTTAAAATATTTCCAGAATTTTCCCTGATGTTTATTATACAAATTAGGCCTAAGTGTTTCAGAAGTTTTTTGATATTGGTACTTCGTGATGATATCTAAGAAAACCACTTTGCCATGTAGAGTACTAATAACTACCACTTAAAGTATTCACTCATTGGAATATATTTTTTAGAGTAATTAACCTTCATAGGTTGATTTGTTTACATAGTGAAGTCAGACTAAGAAATAACATTTGTCAGTGTTGAGTGGTGGCATTCTATATGTAAGTACTGTACATACCGAAAAATGAATCGAGTTGTAACATGGTGATGCCTTTTGTGATTTTCAGCACTGTTATTCATTGTTTATTAACATGACCGTATAAGGACATTAGCCTTTGAATGTGGCTTTACCAAGGCTAGGTAAAAAAGGTTTACCTGCATTTGAAAATTGGCATGAGGAAATTCATAAAAGTTAAAAGAAATGACTGCGTTATTTTTTCAAGAGCAAAATATGAAAGTTCACAGTGTGATGAGACTGTACTGGCCAAACAAAATGCAGCCAAATGAATTGGGTCCTTTCCAACATGATTGTCACATATGCTTAATGTGGTCATCTTACAATTCTACTTTATGAATAGTAGGGATAGCATTTGTCAGATTATGTCCACAGGATGCTTTCATTTACGTTTCAAAAGCATCTTCTCAGATTGCATGTGTAACATAATGTTATATCAGATTTGAAAACAGGCAGTTATCACCCTCTTGAGATATTCTGAGCAAAATGATTGTAATGTGATTTTCATGTCTTTATATTGAAAACTCATAATGTTTATTAGTTTGTACTTGGCAAATGAAGTATATTGTAGTAATTTTGCATTTTTTTACTACATTCATTGATTGTTTTCAATGTGGCAGTTGCATTATGATCTTGTTTTGTGAGCTATGATTTTGAAAGTTTCTTTTCTAACAAAGAAGATGCTTTCTTTGAGCACCTGACCTTTATAGAGGAACTAGTAAAGTGGTTAAGATAATCATGTGCCTTATTTCAAAGTAGGACTAACATTTCAAAAATGTCCACATTCTATGTTTGGTAGATGAAAGGAAAAATAAAAAGCATTACACCTAGAAAGCCTACAGAAATGCATTAGTGCTGTTACCACAGTTTGATGTGAGATGTCATAAAATGGAGAAGCTCTTTCTCCTCAGAAAATGTATCAGTCCTGTTAGTTTTATGATAAGCAGGGGACAGTGGGGATACTGGGGGGTGGGCCTGTACTGAGACCACTGGATTGGAAGATATGACAGTTAATTTCCTGGGAAGGAAAAAGATTACAGAAAGGATAAAAAAGCTAAGGCTGTTTAATTTACTTCTTAGCTACTGGCAGATTGTGCTTATACCAAAGCATTAACTAGTGGAACTGTGTCACTGATTGTGAGGTATTACAGATTTATTTTTCTTTGAGAAAAAAAATCAAAACATGAGTATATAATATAGAAAGTAGATATTTTTAGGTTGAGGTAAAACACTGACAGACTTTGCTGAATCTCATACCTTTAGTTGGGGTGGGGGTGGGGGGTAAGTCATCCACTAGTGTCATGAATGCACATTTGTGAAGACAGAAGATTGCCCTTGTCATTTAAGGATCACTCAGTTGATAAATTCATTAACATGTTTATACAACCATGCACATTACAGGAATTAAATAAGACAGGTAAGTAACAGAAACAAAGTGTCCCAAAAACATTTAGCAGGTATGCAGAAGTGAACAAAATGCCAGACCTCCCAGTAAAATAAAAGAATCCTGAGACATCTCCTAAACTAGTGCACAGAGTTTCATTTATGAATCTGCCATGGTGACATGTTCTGTAATCAGAAGCATGGTGAGAAAAAGATCTGAGTCCTGAAGACTCAAACTGAAATCTAACGATCAACCGCACTGCCATGCCAACTCAGCAGAGCATGGATGAAGGCCAGTAGGGCACCAAATGCTCCAATAAACAGGTGAAAGTGTATCCATGCAGGATTTTAAACATCATCACAGAAGTTTTAGGTGTGGCTATAACTAAAGGCCTCTTTAACAAGCCTCAGTCCCAGGGCAGTCATTTTATTATATAAAAGCTGAGAGATATAAATCATCCAGCATATTCTGGGTGTGGCCCAGTGCCTCCTCACAACAAACCATATCTGGAAAACGTCTGAGGGATGTGCCAGAAAGCATCCCCACAGGGTGTCCAGACTACCTCAATTGAGTCCTCTCCCCCCAGAGGAGCAGAGACTGTGTTCTGAGATCCTTCTGGGTTCTGGAGCTCCTCTCTCTGTTACTCTGTGACATCACCAAATTTCTTCTCCTTTCAATCAATAATTAAAGATCATGATCATAGAAGATGATGGGGACATAGGCTAACCAGTAAACTGAGAGCTTTTTCCTATGATGCAATACTCTCTTCATCACCACAATCTGATACTAAGATTGCAGTACAGCCATGGCTACACCTGTGTACTGGCCAACCTCTAGATTCCGTCTATCTTCACTCATAAATAAAGACCCTAAATACTTAAATCCCCCATCTGAGCAACTGCTTTCCCCCCCATGCATAGAGCACAAATCTAGGAGAGATCCATGACTTCGGAAATCTGTCTGTGGAAGTGCAGGAGCAAAAGTGAAGTACAAGATGACGAAAAACAGAACTAGAAAAAATAAAGCAGATAATAAAAGTATGCATAGACTGAACACCAGAAATAAACTTTATAAGAAATTGGTCAGAAACCTAACAGAAAATGAAATATATAAATTATTTATTTAGAGCATTAGAAAAATTAAAAGACAAGACAACTCAGTAACAACTTAAGACTGATAACACTGATAAAGAAGAGTCAAGGACCTTTTTACACTTACAGATAAAGGGAATATTTGCTACACTGTCAGCCTAGTTTTGTGTGATTTTACCATGTCATTAGAACTTGCTACTCACAATGAAGTATTGTAATGATAAGCCAACTTAATTAAGAAATCCCTTAGCAATAAACAGTTCCCAAAAAGAGACCCATCTGAACTTTCATTAATTTTATTACACCTTCTAGTGGGCCTACAACCATGTGCTGGAAAAAGGACAAATGCAGTAACACTACTACTCCATAAAATGAGATTCTACGAGCCTCAACTCCCAGAGACACAATTCCCAGACAATTGAAAGGCATTGTCTGGGAACTGTGCCTTTTCTGGGTGTTTGTCCCCTTTCCCTCTTGTAATGCAAATGTAGTGTTGATTACATTAGTTGGGGTATGGGTTGCGACCCCATACATTGGGGGTACAATGGAGGCATGTCCCCTTGGAAAAAAAACACTGAAAACAGTGTTTTCAGGAAGTTATTTGGGGGTAGAAGCTCAAGGAATTGTGATTTGTCCATTCATGACTGATAAACAGCAGCAGACAAACCAGTATATAAAGGCAAAAGGGAAAAGACAAAAAATTGCTATTACAAACAAGTAAGCCAAGTGCATATTAGATCATGGAAAAACATCACAAAAATTATTAATAATAGCATCAAAACTATAACTGTATTCATTAGTACAAAAAATGAAGAGGCTGTAGTAATCTGATCATCGGTTTTCAAGCAAAATCAGGTGCATGTTGCGTTTTACCCTTGTAGTTGAGGTAATAGAAATAAAAGTTTAAATCCTCTTGCTTAAATGATTCATTCAGTATCAACAGTGTACTGAAACTAAGAGCAACAATATTATAACAAAATACACGTTTAGGTTATTAACAGAAAAGTTTTTAACTTACCCTTTTTTATAATACAATACCTTTAACATTTTAGTTTTTCATTAGTAATGTGTATTAATGTTATAATATAATATATATTTATTTTTTTATAGTATTTAACTATTTTCAAAGGTATTATGGTCAGACGATGTGCATGTCATGTGATTAGTTTACATCATTATTTAAGCAGTGATGGTTTACTCTATAACTGAGTCTGATGAAGTCCTTTATTTAAGGGACAAAAGCAATTAGGCAAATTAAAAGATTTTTTGAACTGTTTGACTCCAAGGTTGTGCTTAGTTTTTGGTTATTAGTTTTTCTTGATGCTACTGGAAATGCAGTCTTTAGTTCTGATTTATAACGGCCACCAAACAGATGTTATCTTTTTTGTTGTCTCTGGTTCCTTGGTAATAGCTGACCATAAGCAACTGATAAACAGATACATACCCATGTTCTCAAGTGCACAATAGTGTAAGTAAGTAACTGACTGCAGGAAGTAATCTGAGCTGTTAAGACTACTGGTATATTAGATGAGAAATATTAAGTGTACCATTGAGAGTACCATCAAGATCAGTCTTGGATTACCATTTAACTGTTATTTGGTAGACATAATACAAAATACTGCAGTGCAAGTGCATTACATTTAGATAGGTGCCACTATTGCTTTTAAAATGACATCTTGAGTTTCAGTCTACAATGAATTCAATATATATATATATATATATATATATATATATATATATATATGTCAAAAATAAATTATCTGTGTATACAATAAAGTTTAAAAAGACATTTACAAGACTGCTTATAAATTAGATAATAGTGTATAAGAAATTACAGTACAATGAAAATCTAGCTATAGTTAAAGACAGTCAACTTACTTTTAGAGAACATGTGGATAACACCTATGTGCACTGGCTAACAGAATGCTGAGATCTATTTTAAGGTGTATTTGGTTTAGACTGGGAGTTATGTTATGAGTTTTCAGTAGTTTATCTCTCACAAATATAGTGTATGGTATAATAATATGTCATACTAGAAAAAAATAATTCAGAAGCAGACTAAAAATAAATAAACAGAAAATACTCAAAAAAAAAGTATTCATTTTTTTCATACATTTTTAACCAGGTTATGGAACAATTATTTGACAATTTTCTGTCACAATATGGGTTTAACAACAAAAGGTTTAACTACAAATTCCAGTACTCAGCATTTGTAAATAACAGGACAATGTGTTCTCTGATACAGAATATCCAGAGGTGATTTATTTTATTTTTTGCTTCCTTACAAGACATCATTAAGTAGCTTCTCTACCTGCACCATTCTACTGGGCTTGGAGTAGGGCAATCTAAGGTATTCCAAGGTTAGGCAAGAACCCTGCAACCCATTCATTCCTGCCTAGGAAGCCCAATCAGCCTATCCATTCCCTCTGTGGCAAGAATTGAGTGGTAGAGAGTGGGCCAGCTTGCTGGTCCTGGGAGGTGAGCTACCCTCTCCTAGTGGATGATCCCCATTCTGCTCAGTGGCTTTGCAGCTCACCTATATAATACCTATGCATGCTGAACCTTCCAGTATGTGCATCTGCACAATGGCAGTTCCCAAGGCCAATGCTCTATCACTGCAACACCTAGTTCTCCCACTAAGTATTACTCAAGGAGCAATACAGAGCTGCCTCCCTATCCCCTTAATGATTGAACTGGCAGCAGATGTTCACTCATACTGTCCCTGACAACCTCATGTAGCTGCCTGAGACACTAATCAATTTCAGGTAATCTGACCAGTTGTCAGGATTTATTACTCTACTCTATCAAGCTGGCAGTATCCAGAATAGGTTTGATTGTAGTCTTCAAAACCAGAATGAATGTTATAGAATTCACTGAGTTTAGCAAAACCCATAAATAAGAAAGTAAAAGGACATCAGAAACTTCCTAGAACAATAACAAATAAAAAAAAACATCACGGCTCTTTGTGAGAGGAAGGTCTGAAAATGAAATAATCTACCAGTAATAATAATGAAGATAAAAAGTGTGGACACTTTTAGTAAATCTTTTGATAAACACAGAGGTATAACAATTTATATGGTTTGATAACTAAAAGTTACTTGTGCTTGAGTGGGTTTTCTCCTGGTCTTTAGCTTCATCTCCCAAAAATATGATAGCATATTGGCTACACTGAACTGTCCATATAATAATATGTATTATCTTGTTCTCTAATGGCACAGGTCATGCCTAAAAAAAGACCAAGAAGGATGAGGTCACTTACCCATTTAACAAGCACACAAAAAAATGAAAAGTATAAAATCATTATTGAATATTTATTCATATTATCGTGATTATGATTATATTATTGGACATAAAACAAAGAATGAGCAACTGAAGAATAGACCACAAAAACAAAAATTTATCGAGCACTTTTGTCCAAAATGAAAGGACTTCTTCAAAATAAAACAAATGTGCACACCAGCCTAAATACTAGTGTAGAACCTTGTGATTGGATAATTGCTTCACACTCTTAATTAATCAATCTGCAAACAATAAAATAACTTTTTGTGAGAATGAACAGAGAATAGATGGTAGAAACAAATATGTATACAAATCTAATCTAAGCAACATATTGAATAAATGAATGGTAAAAACATTTAAAACATCTAAGACTGCAAGACCTGTAAAAAGGGTTTATGTTCCAAATGCAGACTTCAATTTGAAAATGCTACTAATAGAAAGAGTTTAATTTAACCCTGGGTAAGCAGTAGCATTAGTCCTAAGCTGCTATTGCAACTCCTTAAACTCAAGAAAATCATCACTCGTCTTCCCTAGATCTACATGATCAATGATTAAAAACAAAAGAATGATGTTCATGTTCAGATAAATATTTAAACAAAGAGGTTTTTAGATATTATTTTTGTATGTCATAATAATGCTGATAAATTCTGCTTTGAAGTCTACACTTAAGTTTTTCCCACGTAAAAACATATGCAGTTTTGACACAAAGCCATGTAAACCACAGCTTTTGTGCCCCAGTAACATTTTTTGCATAGTTTATTCACCCCAAAATTAACTGTCTGTACATTATTCACTTCTAAAATATATTTATACTGTGAGCAGTGACCACAGTTTGACATCCTTCCTTCTTGAACCAAATTGTTCTCTTTCCAATAACTTTTTCAAACAGATGTCCTTTTTATATACAATTTTTGGGGTTTCAGCCACAAGTTTAACATATTCAGGGTTTATCCCGAAAATACTCCAGTTCTTCTCTATGATACTTCTGATGTCAAAAAAGCTCCTGCTAAAAGTCAAGATTGCTAGGGGTGTCAGACTTGTTCTTGTTCCTAATAAGGGATCAAAATGACCAACAGCTCTTTTTTTCTCGAACTTCACCAAATATATTGTCTACAAAAGAGTCGGGGTACCCCGTTCTCTCTGACATACACTTTAATACACTGCATTCATTATGAAATTTGATGACATCAGACACCATTTGTGCCAGCCAAACACAATGACCCTTAACAAGTCATCTATTCTGATGAACAGGGTGGCAGCTTTCAAAATGCAAAAGTGCGTTACAATAAGTAGGCTTTCTAAAAATTGTAGAATCAAATTGACCTTTATTTCTATTCTTAATGATGGTGACATTTAAGTAATTAACTTGTGTAGGAAGTCATGGTGAATTTCAAAATGTCTGTGGTGGTATGGATGTATTCAAAGAACTGCTCTATCTTGACCAAGTATCAGTCCAAAAAATTATGATGTCATCAAGGTCCATAAAGGGACCAGCACTTAGCAAATACAGTGTTAAATAAAAAGTTGGTTTCCTAATATGCAATTACAATGCTGGCAAAAATGGGGGCACAAGCTGCCCACTGCTACACATTTTTGTCTGAAAAATTAATGTTCAAAAACAATAAAATTGATTTCTAAAATAACCTAGATTAATGACCTTAAAGTTAAAATCTTACTGTGATCTAGGTCAGATTTGTGGCACAAATATAAATACAGCCTTCCAATCCCAGTAGTATGGGGAATAACAGAAAAAAATCTTTAACATCAATGGTGACAAAGATAAGTTCCTCCTTATAAAACTTATTAGAAACTTTGATAAAAAATCCCAAAAACCTTTGAAATAAGAGGGGCAACCATACAAAATATTGTTAGTATAATAGTCAGTAAATGTAGCTATTGGAAAACCTTTTGAAGCCTTTGCATCAACAATAGGCCTAAATGGTGGGTCGGTAAGATCTTATGTGTATTTTTGGTATTCCAAATATCATGGGGTGGTCCTCAAGATAACAACCTGTAAAAAACTATAGCCAAAGGGAGAAATTTGCTCATTGATAAGTAAGTTCTCCAATAATAGATCAATCTTGTTGTAATAAATATTCATTTCATTGACACTAGATTCTTCGTAGGTGGCAGTAAATAGGAGGGTAAACATTTTATTATTGTAATAATGTTATTCATAATAATGAGGCCCCCACCCTTGTCAGGTTTCATGACCCTCAAATTACTATTGTTATAAATTTTCCTCAACAATACATCTTCGACAACACTTAAATTGAGATTTGCATTATTGACAAAATGTTTTGGGTCAGGTAACTTTCAAATTTGAACCTCACACATTTTGTCAAAAAAAAAAACAATCAGGTGGAGGGGGGATTAAATGTACTAGTTCTCTTGCAGCAAGTAACAGGTTCACCATAACAAATCTGATCTTTGAAATAAAAACAAAAGTTCAACTTTCTAGTAAAAAGTTTCAACATAATCAGCACTTCATCTATCTTGGCCCCCCTGACAGGAACAAAAGAGAATCTTTTTTTCAAACAAATCAGCACAAGGTCTAGTCAGTTCTTCATCACTGTAATTATAAATACTGAAGTCACAATTCTTGATCATGATGATGTTACAGACACCCTGATCCATTGTCAATTGTGCCGGTGATTGTCTCTCCCTCTCCTCGTCCTCACACCCCTCTGGTTTTGATTCAGTCTGTTCGTATGTTCCATTTGAATCCCTTCTCTCTGGTTCCTCAGACTTCTCAGAGGGGGATGTACTAAAGGGTCTGCAGCCTTAGAAGGGGAGGCAACAGGAATATTGACTCTGTTGTCTAAATGGTTGACCATATAATTATCTCCAAAGTTAGACTTATACATATTGGAAGGGGTGGGGGTAGGCTGTACCAGTTTCATATTCTCTTTGATCCCTTAACAGCTTTTTAGTTTTTTTTTCGCTTTAAGATCTAAAAGTAGTCAACCTTAGTAAATAAAGCATAGTATTCATCTTTCTTACTTTCAAACAGTAGGTCAGATCATAAAGAATTGTCAAGTTTAGAAGTAGTTTCTGCTAAACCAATAATTTTTCTCTCATTGTCTGTAATCAAAATTTGCAATAGCTCACAGCCATGTCAAATGCTCAAGCATTTTTGTATATGTTCAACCTGAATGCACTCATTAAAATAACTGCTTTTGAGCTGTAATTTCCTGTATTTAAATATCACATCTTCTAATGACTTGAATTGTTTTTCCACAGATCCAAAAAACTCTGTACGAGAATTAGTATCTCATTCTTTGCTTTTTATTTCCAATAGTTCATTCATTTGTTTTTTTGTGTGTTAATGATTACGATTATGGTTACGATTATCTGCCTCGAGTAGAAATTATTTAAAGGCCTCAAACGCATACTTTTTCATACTTTTTTCATTTTTTTCCTGTTTAAATTTTGTATTTTGCAAGAAAATATAGCTTGATGAAATGAAATGGACACAGGATAAAAACCTGGATATGATAAGGAACTCTCAAAGACTGCTAGTTAGTACAGGTGTGGTTCACCTTGCTCAGATCCAAAATGAATGGCCTCCTGATAAGCCATAAACCAAGAGAGGAAATGCATTAAGATAACGGAAGCCTCCCCAATCAACAGAATGATGCAAATAATTCACATGATAAAATAAGCTTCCATGAAGTTCGTATGAAAGCTGCTACTGTGTGATGTGCTGTCATTCCATATTGGTGCACCTGGCATGTTACATGAATGTCACACTTTTACAGTTAGTGTTAGTTCCTGCAAATTAAACCAGAACATTATATCTACAGAATGGGCAAATCATGGCTTCAAATCATATACCCCCCCCCCAAAAAAAAATATAAATAATAATGAGTTTGGACTGCCTTGTCTCATTCAAGGATGCTGTACTACACAGGAGAGCACATACTGCATATATCTTCTCATTTTGTCCTGTTTAAAGGTCACAGTCACACTGTAGCATCAGTTGAACCCAGATATTGCATTTTAGATGGAAGTTGTAAAGATTATGCACAGTCCTAATTTCTACCATTGCCCTAGGTAAACATCTCCAAGTCTTTTCTTAACATTCCTACTCACTTTCTTTATTTTGAGGTCTCTCTTTACAACTTTTTAGCAATTTAGGACAAATTTTTATTCTGTAGTTGGCAATGACTGAGACCACATTTTTGTAGCCCTTATTCTTTAATTATGCTTACAACTTTTGGACAGAAAAACATATGCTTGTGCTTGGATTACCATGCATTGATTTGTTTCCTTGTCTCTCACATTTGCAGCATCATATATTTTCTTCTCAGGCATAAGCTTATTTTAGATATCTTCTATCAATTTTGTAATGCATTATGATACAGTTCCCATATTTTCCTGATTGTATTTTGCTAATATTTGTAATGACAAATTTCAAATCCCTAAACATGAGAACTGAGACTTCAGATCATAAGAATTTTATGATGAAACCTTCTCATTTTTAATAGGAAATTAAATATCCAAATTGAATGCTCATGGAAACAGCTGGTGCTATTTTCTGTGCCCTGCACAGTTTTCTGGCACAGCACAATTTCCTGCTGATCACTTCTCCAAGCTTTTCATAATAATTTGATTCATCCAACTGAAGTTCCTTTGATAGCAATAGTATTTTCTTTTTTGGTGTTACAAAGGCCATTGTAAACTTGCATATAGTACCCTCTGGTCTTCCTAATTTCATCATCCAGAAATGTACTTTCCAGACTTTATTTAATATCATAAACCTATTATCCTTATGCTGTATAGAAATAATGAATCAGATAAACCAAAGATAAATAAATAAATCAAATCATAGGAAGAACTGAGAACTAAGCTCCTTAACTTAGTGTCATCTGTCACCAAAATCTTAAATTTGTCAGCAAGAGTATGTCACATATTATTAAGAAATGAAGGCACGCAGGCTAATATATGCTGGTGAAATTGACATCCACTAATTTTATGTTCATTCGTTCATTCATTCATTCATTCATTCATTCAGTTGTTCATTTTACCCACTTAATACATTTCAAGAGTTTAGGGAGCCAGAGCTTATTCTGGTATTCAGTCAGTGCAGAACACACAAGCTCATTCTTAACACGGAGCCAACCTATCACAGAACCCCCACCCAACCCCTGCCTTCACCCCTACACACACACACATTCACTTTCACATGCCAAGCACACCTGCAGGGAATTTAACAGGTAGCCGATTCACCTACAACATGTCTTTTGGGAATGGTAAAAAAACTGGAATAGGAATTCAGCAATTGCTTTAATTTTGTGTTCAGGAACTTGACTGCTTCCATGAAATGGGCTTTTCAAACATATTGTCTGGCAATATATTTACCTGAGCTGTATATTTTCCATTGTTTCTTGTACCAAGCTTTTAATGACATTAACAGAAAATTGAAAGACACAGCATAGTGAATATCCTGCAGTAAATTTGTGATTCACTATTACTGCTGTTACATTTTAAAGTATTTTTTAATGATTTATGTAGGCTTTAGTGGAGATGCCTCTCCCTGTAAACAAAGTTTCGGAAAATGAGGATGATGCTAGGCTGTATAGAAAGGCTCAGTGTTTTGGCTTTACCTGTCTTTTCTTGCTTGTTCAGAATGAGGTAAAAAACATGACATTTTAAAGAACTTAGCTAATACTTTTCTAAAGGTTAGTAATATGTGAAGTTCAGATAAACATCATTTCTGCAATATATTTGATTTCCTGACAGTCTAATGTAGAACTTGATAAGGATTGTTAAATGTTATACATTTTGGAATGTGAGGCTCAGTAATGTTACTGTGATACCCAGCATGTATAAGAAGTAAAAACGTTGCAGTCTTGCATAATAGTATAAATAGTTTATGATCTTATGATTTTCATAAACAAAATCTTGTGACTGAAAATTTGATGGTCTGTCTTGTGAACAACCAAGCAATGTTTAATCCATAACATTCCTGTCTCACAGATTCCCATATGTGTCAGACATATAAAAACCTGTTAAGATAGCATGGCAATCAGTCAGAAATGTCACTATTTTTTTGGTATCATGAGTATTCTTTAACACAAGAAATTCTTAATGATTATATGTGTATTACTAAGAAAGATTCACCATATATGATACTGAAGACATGCATCTGGAGTGTTTCTCCCAGGCCTGTGCTGAAAATTGGCTTCATTCTAAGTCGGAATTTCCCGGGCAATAAATGTTAAATAATTCATATTAATAATGTTAAATCATTTTAAACACCTGACGTATACCTTAACAGCTAAAGAAAGATATGATTGTTAAAGCGAAGGATTAGTATACCTTGCAGTGTTTTCAAACTGTGAACATTTCTATATAGTTTAGACCATTAGAAAGTTAAAACACAGGGTTAGAGAGCATATTTTGGCTATAAAGAAAAATGATATGGGGTAACGCTTTAGCAAAGCATTCTGTAAATTGTGAACATTTTAGAAAGTTTATCTTTTTTGTGGTTGAAAAAGTCAATACAGATAAATTTGTAGGGTCCTTTAATAATTTTTTAGAAAAAATAGAACTTAAATGGCAAATTTGTTAAAAGCTGATATAGCACCAGGCATTAATGACAATATTTCTGTCAAAGGTTATTTAAACTATGTTAACTTTTGACAAATAAGTAACATTGTTTAGTATTGTTAAGCTTTTTACGATATTTGTATGGTTTCATAACAAATGATTCTTGTATACTTTTTAGGGACTGTTTTATTATTCATTATTATTAAAAAGTGTGATAGAAAGTGATGTTTTGAATGATTAGATGTCAAATATGTATATCCTTTTAAGGATTAGTAATGTAGGAAATGATGTCAGGAGAATAATGGTATAAAAGGAAATTATGTATGTAATTTATTTTATTTATTGAAGAAGTTCTGCAATAAACAGGATGAAAGCGCTCAACTTATTCTGGCTCCAGTGTATGTTTTTTTGTTTTACATTTTAAAGAACTTGGCTAATACTTTTCTAAAGGTTAGAAATATGTGAAGTTCAGATAAACATCATTCCTGCAATATATTTGATTTCCTGACAGTCTAATGCAAAACTTGATAAGGATTGTTAAATGTTATACATTTTGGAATGTGAGGCTCAGTAATGTTATTGTGATACCCAGCATGTATAAGGAGTAAAAATGTTGCAGTCTTGCATAATAGTATAAATAGTTTGTGATCTTATGATTTTCACAAACAACATCTTGTGACTGAAAATATGATGGTCTGTCTTGTGAACAACCAAGCAATGTTTAATCCATAACATTCCTGTCTCACAGATTCCCATATGTGTCTGACATATAAAAACCTCTTAAGATAGCACAGCAATCAGTCAGAAATGTCACTATTTTTTTGGTATCATGAGTATTCTTTAACACAAGAAATTCTTAATGATTATATGTGTATTACTAAGAAAGATTCACCGTATGTGATATTGAAGACATGCATCTGGAGCATTTCTCCCTGGGCCTCTGCTGAAAATTGACTTCATTCCAAGTTGGATTTTCCTAGTAAACAAATGTTAAATAATTAAATAAAATAAATAAATATTGAAAGGTACTGATGGTACTGATTCCTGTGCATGTAGCTGCATTTTATTTTATTTTCTACAGGAAAAGACAGATAATAAACTTTTGGAATGTAATAAATAACTTCTGCATGTCCAGGGATCAGATAATGGAACAAATCCAGTTCTCTTTAATGATTCACTATTGCTCTGTTTGTTTCACATTCTTCCCATGTGAAGTTATTGCATTCCCAATATTTTCTGCTGCACATTAGAGCATCAATACTGCTGCCTGCTGTTTTAGAATGTGGACATCTACATACGAGCTTTAGAGTACTGTTTTATATATATATATATATATATATATATAAAAAATTATTGTAATCCCTGCTTTATTTGTTTTTGTAGTAACTGAGTTTTTGATGTAGGCCTAAAGAATTAAGAACAGTGGGAAAATGTTTACTTCTCCTAAAAATAGGGAGTGATATGTATAAGCTTCAGGTTTATTCACTTGCATTTCATTTGACGTTACTTGGTAATTTATTTCAAGAATATGTAATACATTTTATACCTTTTCAATATGAGCTGCTCCTAATTTGTATTTCCTTTAAAATGTAGCTATTTTGTCAGAGTCCATAGCTGATTATATTCTACTTCTAACCGGTAAGCACATATGGTTTGTAACACTGTAAATTTTAAATATGCACCTATTTTCAATTGCATTGCCTAAATAATGTTTTTAATTAGTGTACTTCAGAAAAAAATGAGACATTGTATGTCCAAAAACCATGCCTATAAAAACTACAAGTCTTTAAAGTTCATTTTTTTCACAGTAAAACATCAAAAAATCAATTGTAAACACTTGGGCAGCTCCAAAAAGTAAAATAAAGACAATTTCTACTCAGAAAACTGGTTTTCAGTAACTTTCCACAGCTTCTAAATTGACAGGGGAAAAAGAGTACTCTCATTTAAAATTAGAATAGAGTCTTGTGACAGTCTGTTAAAACGCAAACTCTTATCTTTAAAATAACTTTCCTGAAGCGGAAAGGAAGAAAAAACAAACAATATTCATAAAATGGAATACCTTTTTCCCCAGAGGGAACTTATCTGCCCAACAAAGTAACAAGTAGACTGTCAATCCTTGAAAGCCTTACAGTAGTATACTCTTCTGTGGTGGTAAAGTTCTGAAAGGCTTGGCTTCAAAACTTGTCTTTTAGTCAGTTCAGCTGCAGCTACCTGATAGTTTGGGTGCATGGAAGGTGCCCTGAAGCTTTGGAAGCTAGGTGGCTGTTATACCTTCATCTGAATATAACCCCACATAGCTAAGGCTATTGCAACAGTGATCAATATGATGGACATCATACTTTACATCATATAAGTAGTACAGGAAGAGTAGCTGGAAATATTCAGATATCCAGATCATTAACATGCATCTTTTTGTGTGTGGGTGTGTATACAGCCCCCCCACACACACACACACACATATATATATATATATATATATATATATATATATATATATATATATATATATATGTGTGTGTGTGTGTGTGTGTATATATATCCATATATAAATACCTACACACATATACATTTTTTACCATTATGTCTCCTTGTCCGATCACCATACATATTTTATATTATATATTTACACATATACATGCATGCAATGTAACATATCCATATTTCTCTATATTCTACCCTCTGTGCCTGCTAACCATCAGGCTTCTTCCAGTTATGAGTGGGCTTTTGGCTAACCAAGCCAACATCTTCTGATGGGACTCATTAGCAACAGCACAGCAGCATAAACCTGCATGAAGAATGCTTTGTGGGTCCCACTGCTGATGTGGGTAACTCATCCTTCCACGACCTTATAGGCTGGATGCCAGATGGGACACAGTAAGTCTTATGGGTGCCTGAAAGGCAGCCCCTCTATATGGCTCTTGCCTTAATGGTTCTGAGGACTTCCATCTTATATAGAAATGAATGAGGTTATCTCCAGCTAGAGGAAGCCTGATAGTCAGCAGGCACAGGGGACAAAATAATAGAGAAAAAATATGGATCTGTTACACTGCATGCACTTCTAAGTTAGCTTCATTAGATGTGACTTCCGAACACTGTTCTGAAATGTAGAACATTTGGTTTGAGGGGCTGCTGGGGACAATACTCATGAATTTGTTGTTAGTTTGCAAATGTAGCTCCATAAATGTCAGCCTCCATTAAACAATGGGGTCACAGATGATGATGACAAACTTTATCTGCATATCTACTCTGCACCTAGAATCCTCCACATCATAACTCTCAACCTCTTAGAGCAATAAATCTGGACAAAGCCATAAATAAAAGTGAGACAAGGGCCCATAAATAGGGACAATTTTTAAATATTGCTCTTACAATCTTAGAAATAGATGATAGAATAACAGGTTTTGTATTGGCATGGATTTTCTGGAGGATATGAAGTCTGGAACTCATATGTCTGTCATTATTTTCTAACTTCAGTCTTTAATGATTTACCACTAATTTGCCAGAAAACCACAATTTTATGAAAAACGGACCAAAAATATGAGGCCAAAATCTGGACATTCTGCGAAAATCTGTACAGCTGAGAGAGGTATGCTCCACATTCACAGTCACATATACAGATATAACAAGACCAGCAGTTTTTTTTTTTATTTCCATGGGGCTCTGGTATGTAGTTACTACTGTATTCCATCTGCATTTAACAACTATGTTTGTGAACGCCATCCAGGTCTGCATAGTCTAGTAAAATGCATTCAGAAACAACAGTCTTGCCTAACCAGGATTTGGCAGTTTGTCATTTTTCCATTTAAGACACATTCCATATACAAATTAAGAAGCCACTACAGAAAAAGGATTGTGATGTTCATGGATCTTTCACACAAACACACACACACACAGAGTTGTTTATTACAAATAAACTTACAAAACTGGAAGTCTAGGTAGAGAGTCAGTTGTCAGGTAGGACAGCAATATGGAAAAATCTAAAGGAAATAACCAGTTGGTAAATTAAATGTTGCAAAAAGTTATAACAGAAAAGGGATTGCAACATCTTGGCAGAATTATGACAAAATATGATATTACATATGAAAAAGTACTTTTAGAGACAAAAAATGTGTAAAGTAGAACAATTTCAGTATGGTCTTGGCAGTATACTTGAAAGTCTTAGAGACACTTGTGGAAAAACAGAACATGAACTGAACAAAATGAAGTTTCCTATATATACTACTTAATGCTTACAAACTCTTGTGCCAGACAGCTACTGTGACACGTTAGCTGAAAGTTTAGTTTGGCCCAAAGGTTTAACTTACCTTTCCAGGTGCTGCTATATTTTTCAAATGTTCGTTGAAAGTTCCACTTTCTTTGCACTTGCTAACTCCCTGTAACAGTGATTACATTCCAGATTATAATTCTGCTTTCAGGGCATGCTGTCCCTCTTAACTGTCCAGAATTTCATAGAATGTCTAGATTTTGTCTCATATTTTTCATCTGTTTCTCATAAAATTTGTGGCTTTCTGGCAAATTGAAGATTGAAGCTATTAAATAAATAAATGAAAAAATCAAAACACACGACCAAGTAGAAAGCCCAGCAACAACGAAGCAACAAAAGAAGCGTAGCTTGAACAGCAACCTCCGAACTTCTGATGTAAATGCAAACAGCGTTAGTAGAGCCAGGAATTTAGCGTATCAAAAATATAGCATAACTCCCTCACGCATGAAGTGACTCCAGACCGCACAGTAATAATCCACAGATTGAAGCAAAATCCACAATGCGTTGCCAAAACCACCACACGTGCCTGATGATGAACAACCACTTCGGCCAAAAGTAAAACGTATTCTTTTATTAAAACACAAAACACAACAGCGAATAACACTAGTTTAGTGCTTTCATCTGCACCATCGCAGACTTCCTCAGAACTAGTGTCTTCCATCATCCATCATGGATTTTGCTTCAATCTGTGGATTATTACTGTGCGGTTTGGAGTCACTTCATGCGTGAGGGAGTTATGCTATATTTTTGATACGCTAAATTCCTGGCTCTACTAACGCTGTTTGCATTTACATCAGAAGTTCGGAGGTTGCTGTTCAAGCTACGCTTCTTTTGTTGCTTCGTTGTTGCTGATTAAATAAATAAAGACATCTGAGTTTCAGGTTTCCTGTTCTTGAGAATATGCACATTAATGCAAAACTCATTATTCTAACTAACCTTTGAAAAGTTAAAAGCTATCACTGATTTTGGGTATTTATCCCCCCCCCCCCCCATTATGTTTGGCTTTGTCCAGAATTCTCACACTAAGAGGTTGAGAGGTATTGTGTATAAGGCAAAAGGAAGTGAAATATCTAGAGTGTTGAAAGGGCTGTTATATGAATACTGCTGATTAGTTCTACAAAGTGCATTTCAATGAGGAAAAAATATGTGAGGTGGCATTTCGTGGAAGTCATAGCATCCCCTTCCTTGAGGTGTTGCAAACTGTGCAGTTGATTAAAAATAAGTGAATGGACAGAGAGGTTTCTACCTACATGGGGTGGAAGACTTCTGAAGTTGAAATTGACTTTAGTGACATTTTGAACTTTCAGCCTTGAATGGGAAGGAATGACTATGAGTTTGAAAGCCACTATAGTGCCATTTCTGGCCTTCAACTGTGTCTGAATTTAATTGACTTGGAAAAAACTTAAGAAAATAGTGGCTCCCTAATGGATGTGCAAAACCCAAAATTGTGAGTACTAAAAAAATTAAACAACAACAAAAAAGATACAATTACTAAGGAAATCTAGCAAATCTTGACGTGTTTCAGTGCAAATAAAGCATTTTTGAATTTTTGTAGGGAGCTTCACCCCCTCCCACACCCTTCTGATGTTTGGGCTATGTCCCTAGAATCCTGCAATTTATGCACATATGCCTCTGTCTTGGAAAAAGTAGAATGCTGTAAGATGCCACAACATTGGATTAAATATATATTTAGTATACACTTTCAGGTACTCGGTTCCAAAAATCACAATGCAGTTCCTGGAATCTTCACACAAATCCAAATTGACCCATGGAAAATAATGTTTGACCATCACATACTCTCAGTGGAAGCAGCTACCATTACACAGCTGGCATTTCCATTCTCTACCTTATTCTTGGTGCCATATAAATTCCACAGACCCACATTCCACTTCACTCCACAACAATGTAATTTGGACTATCTATCACACTATCTTAGAAACTATACTTCCTAATGCCATGTAAAATCTCCTCTCCTGCAAGTTAACACCCATGTTGTCACCTCACCCATCTTCCTTCTTCACCTCTGTACCAGCAACCTCCTCTCTGATAATAAGAAATCCTTTCTTACACTGCCTGCTGACTATTAAATTTACAGTTCTGAGAATATTCTGTTGTACATTCTTATTCAGTTTGTTGTACCTATCACAACAGGAATTCCAGAAAAGAACGCAACATTGCAAATGAGGCTTCATCAGCTTTCTGTATAATATATGGATAAAATGCATACCTCTGGATTCCACATTCCTCCCAGTACAGCTCATCATTCTTTTAAGTACACTGTCTCACACTGCAAAGTGTGATTCAGTCATAGATCTTTTCTCCATATCCTTCCACCTCAGGATCACTCTAAACCCATACATTAATAATTCTCCTACTTCTGGTAGCTTGTATATTGCTCACCCTACAGGTTGCAATATAATACATTGGAAGTGGTTCCACATTTCTAACCACTAATGTGGTCCTGGAGTCATTAGTGGGCTGAATGATCATATTATGCAGTTCCAGTGTGATGTCTGATATGGATAAATTGAACAGCACCAGCACTGGTACCAAATCTTGGCTTACTAACTAGTAAGTGTCTTTTTGTTCAACAGTTCATCTTCACTGCTAATGAAGTGAACTATAGATGCCCAACTGAGAAATTGATAACAGACTGGCCAAGGGTCTACAGTATAAGGTTACAGTGCAATGTAAGCTATATAGCTCTAACAATGATCTAGTAACAGGAAGCTCATCATGTGTCGCATCTCGCTTCTGGATATTTCACCCTAAGTAAAGCATCTAGCTTCTGGATATTTCACCCTAAGTAAAGCATCTCGCTTCTGGATATTTCACCCTAAGTAAAGCATCTCGCTTCTGGATGTTTCACCCTAAGTAAAGCATCTCGCTTCTGGATGTTTCACCCTAAGTAAAGCATCTCGCTTCTGGATATTTCACCCTAAATAAAGCATCTCGCTTCTGGATATTTCACCCTAAGTAAAGCATCGGATGTTTCACCCTAAGTAAAGCATCTCGCTTCTGGATGTTTCACCCTAAGTAAAGCATCTCGCTTCTGGATGTTTCACCGTAAGTAAAGCATCTCGCTTCTGGATATTTCACCCTAAATAAAGCATCTACTTCGCCTGGATATTTCACCCTAAGTAAAGCATCTCGCTTCTGGATATTTCACCCTAAATAAAGCATCTCGCTTCTGGATATTTCACCCTAAGTAAAGCATCTCACTTCTGGATATTTCACCCTAAGTAAAGCATCTCGCTTCTGGATATTTCACCCTAAGTAAAGCATCTCGCTTCTGGATGTTTCACCCTAAGTAAAGCATCTCGCTTCTGGATATTTCACCCTAAGTAAAGCATCTCGCTTCTGGATATTTCACCCTAAGTAAAGCATCTCGCTTCTGGATATTTTACGCTAAGTAAAGCATCTCGCTTCTAGATATTTCACCCTAAGTAAAGTTCTTACATTCACTGGACCATATTCTCAGTGCTTCTCTCTTATTTAGTTAACATTCACAAAATGAACAGTATTAGAATGAAGAAATATTCGTAAGTACTGGAGAAATTTATCTGCAGAAGTGAAGAAGTATGTCAGGTTTTCAAGAATGAATGTACTGCAAGTAAACACATATCATCTGCAGTCAGAAAATGGCACAACTGCACCAGGAACTGAGCAACTGCATAGAAACTTACAAGAAAAGTAGAAGCTTTAGATCTGGAAATGTGATGTAGTCCTAACTATTTTACTTTTCTTGAAGAAAATAAATAAAAAATATCACCAATAAGAGATGCATCTAGGAATTACTTTTTTTAAACAAGAAGCATTGTTATTAAAGTATCACATATGACATAAGCAATCATACATTTATATAAATGAAAAACCATATTGACATAATTTTAGCTGCAAACATTAAACATCATAAACCATATTGACATAACTGTAGTTGTAAAACATTATACATCACTTATAAACTATCCAGTCATTTTCAGTCAACCATTACATAGGTCATTCAAATCCTGCCTTCTTTTAAACCTCATTCCTCCTCTGCATGTATTGTTCCCACAATTCCCATTTTTCCTATGTAATTTGCTCCTGCCCTTTTCTAAAGATCCCAATTCCAGTTGTTTTATCTCAGTTACTATAGTATTCTAGTAAAGTTGGTTTAGCCTTTAATTTAAATTTTCTAGTAATTGCTTTTTTTGCAGCCACACAGACTACGCAAGGTCTTACTATGTCTAGGCAAATCCGATTCTTTATCATAGCTCAAAAAAATAATTTCCTTAGTTACACCAATTTGATCACCCAGTATTTCTGACAGAGCAGTCTACAGAGAATCTTTAAAGTCTGCCAACTCATTACACTCTCAGAAAATATGTTCCCAGTTACATTTTCTTCCACATCACACCTCCAATATTTGCTGTCTACCTGAAGAAAAGTACTTTAGAGTCTACTTTGGGTATAAAAATACCTATATAAACACTTCCAAGCAAAGATCCTAAATCTTCTAGACTTTATTGCATATTTAGGAGGCATACATATATCCCCCATTGTTTCTTTGTGAATTGCTTATCCAATCTCGCTTCCCATTCATCTGGGAATTATTGATTCCTGAAATAATTTGCAATTTATTCACTATTTGTTCTTTGCAAGGGCACAAAGTCCTACAGAAGCTATAAAGTACTCTTATTGCTTGTCTGAAGAATACAGTCAAGGAGACTGTAAATTTGGTGTGTTGTATGGGTCACTAATAGTTTAAGCATAGTGTGAGATATACAAAATGATGAAATAAGGAATTGCTATTAAGAGAAAAACACTAGGCTTATCAAAAACCACAGATGTGAGGACAGCAAGCTTAACTACTATTATAAAATAAAGAAATTTAATAAGGAAAGGGATGTGTATAAGAAAATGTGAATCAAATAAGAAATAAAAAATAAGTAAAGAAACGAGGGGTTGCATAAAAAAGAGTCATGTGAACAATAAGGTAAGTAAGAAAATCAGCAATAATGTTGTTCATGCAATTAAAATTTGAGTTGTGTTTTGTAAGTGCAGCTATAATTATTAGAGGAAGCACTGTCCTGCATTTAATCAATCTTGTATAATATGTTCTCAAAATCACATTTTTTCTAGTATGTGCAAAAGCAAAAACAAACATGCTCAAAAGAATATATATGTTGATGAACATGAGTATGAAAATGCATTCCTTGTAGGTACTTTCAAAGTGAAAATATGTGATACAATGACATTTGAAAATGCAAATGGAGCACTGAGACAAGAATGTAAGTCAGATTATTAGAAAGAAGTGCTGAGAATTCAGATAAGAAATGCCATTTAATAATACAAAAATTAGACACAGGTGCAGAGTATAATAGTGTGTTTCAAGATAACCTTTAGAGTGACTGGTCTACCTGGCAATGAATAAATAATTATGTGTGCACACTGTTATCACATTCTGGCTTCTGGAGAGAAGCATTTGGTCAGAAATGTGTGACATTTGAGTTCAAAACTAAAAATATACAATTTTTTTGGATACTTTTCAGAGTCATACCAGTAATGCCCAACATAACTATATTGATTACTAAAGGATTAGGAAGTTTGTAAAGATAATAACATTTACAAATAAATTATAATGCTGTGGCAATGATACAACACTCCTATGAAAGTCTAAGTTTCTCTAGGGACTAAAACAGAGCAGAAATTAAAGTGAATGGAAAGCTTCCATGGCATTAAGGTAAATTATAGTCAGCTGAATGGGTAAATAGTATTTATTTAGTTACTTACTTACTTATTAATTGTAAACTTAGTAAGTGGGCTGATCTATTGACCCATTCCTACCAACAGCCAAGCTCAATCAGTTGACTGTACATTAATAAAGTACAGTTGTGTAAGTAAACTTTCAGTAACAGTAATGCTCGCATGACTGTTACTGATGCAGTAGCCTTAGCGATATGGGGTTATAGCCTACCAACAATATAACAGCCAGTCAGTCTCCAAAGCTTCAGGGCACCTTCCATGTACCCAAACTGTCAGGCAGCTCAAGTTAGGCTGAATAAAAGACAAGTTTGGGTGCCATCCCTTCAGACTTTTCCTACCAACAGACAAAGAGAGGCTGAGCCCTAAAAGGTCAATGCTAGGAATAACAAAAAATAAATGTTCACACCCTCAAATAAAAAACACACCAAAAAAACAAGGGGAATGGAGGTAGGGAAGGAGAGCCTACTGCAGAACTGATCATTCAAACATCTGCTGCTATGGCAAGTTTACTTACACAACATTGCTATGTGTATCATATATGGGTAGATTATCCTAGCTTAATACATTTGGGAGGTGGACGGAGAAGAGTCCAGAAGCCCCTAGCAAAGCCTGACTCATACCTAAAGAAGGAATCAAGCTTACAGTGTTTTATAAAAGTATGCACAGAGGACCAAGTAGCAGCTTCTAGAATACCTGTAGAATCCAAAACTTTCCAAAAAACAATAGCTGAAGCCAAGGCCCTAGTAGAGTGGGCCTTGACCCTGCTTAGAATAGTTTTGTTATGGTGAGAATAACAAAAGGTATAGCCTTAGACAACCATTTGGATATAGTCTGTTTTGATAAAGTTTGTCCCTTCTTCTTCTTACCTTCACAAGAAATTAACCATTGATCCAAAGATCTTAAAGATGTATTTCTCTCAAGATAGTACCCAAGTTGTCTGTGGACATCCAAGGTATGGAGTATACTTTCTCTCTATTTTTTAGGTTCATGAATGAAAACAGGGAGATAGATAGCTTGGCTTAAAGTAATCTCAGATACCACTTTAGGAAAAAAAGAAGGATTAGTTCTCAAAGAAACCCTGTCCCAGTGGAAAATGAGATAGGGATAACCTGCCATAAGAGCTTGCAACTGAGATACTCTTATTGCAGATGTCAGAGCAATTAATAAAACTGTTCTGATTGTTAAGAACCTCATGTCAGCCTGGTTAGCTCATTCAAATCGAGGAAGTGTTACCAACTCTTACACAAAATTAAGATACCAAGGAGGGAACACCTTTATACTTGGAGGCCTCTTGTGCAAAAAGCTTTTCAAAAACATTTTGATATGAGACTTTACTGAAAGGGAAGGTTCCAGGGGCAGACAGGGTGGCTGTTAAATAAACCTTTATAAAGAAGTAAGAAAGGCTATGGGATAGTAACTTACACACATATTGTAAAGCCATAGAAAACATACCCCTGAATTGGTGTTGGTTATGTTGTTGGTACCAACTAGAAAACCTTTTCCATTTGCTAATATATGATTTTCTAGTAGCAGACATTCTTGTCTCCATCACTACCTGCTGCACATCCTCAGTAAACAGGTGTCTAAAAGAAATTAAGACCTTATAATCCAGGCAATCAACAGAAGTTGAGTGATGTTGGGGTGAATCAAACACCACTGGTCTTGCATGAGTAGATCTATTTTGTGATGAAGCTTGTGGTAATTTCCCCTACTCATTTCCAAAATAAGGGAGAACCATGGTTGCCTGGGCCAGTAGGGAGTCACTACAATGATCATGGGTGATTCCTTCTGAACCTTCAGAAGTAACCTGGATATTAGTGGAAAGGGTGAAAAAGCATACAGGAATATTCCTGTCCAAGGAAAACAAAAGGCATCAGTCTTTCAGAACGTCTTGCAGAGAGTCCTGAAACAGAATCATACGAGTTGGTTGTTCAAATAGAAGGCACAGAGGTCTTTATGAGGATCTCCTCACAGATGGCTCAAATGTTTTAGCGACCCCTTGACTTAATTTCCATTCATAAGGGTCTGCCTGGTCTTGCTTATCTTGTCTGTCACGCAATTTTTCTCTGATGGGATGTAGGATACCTGTAGAGTGAGACTTTGCTTGGAAGCTATATCCCAAGCTAACATGGCTAGTCTGCAAAGGGGGTATGACAAGATTCTCCCCTGCTTATATGAGTAGTATAGTATTACATTACTTGAAGAGGTCAGAAGGGCCATAGATGACTGAGAGAGTTAAGTGCCTTAAATCAGAGTAAGCATCTCTTTGATATTTATGTGCTTGCATCTGTCCTTGGTGTCCCACAAACCCTGTACTTTTATCCCTCCTGAAACTGCTCCCCAAGCAAAATCAAAGGCATCGGTCATGACTGACTGCTTTGGAACAGGGAAGGAGAAAGGAAGACCTAGAGTTAAGCATATTTGCTATCTCCAACCAATGATTTCTCTTCCGATAAACGCCAGCATTGGGATTCGAAAAGACAAAAGGTATTGATACTGGGACCAAGGATACTTCAAACACCACTGTATCTTCCTCACATGGAGTCTTGCCAGGGGTATCATGAGAATCAAAGAAGCCATGAGACCCAAAATCCTGAGGTATTCCCCCAGAGTGATCAGAGTTTGAGTGGAAGACCTTAGAAATAGACCTAGATATCTAGATACAGATATATTTTTTCCAGCAGGTGAAAAACTCTTTGAACTGAGAAGTCTAATTGATATCCCAGTTACCAATCCTGAGTGAAGGAGCCAAGAAAGACTTTTGAGCACTCTCTAGGAATCCTAGCTTGTGGAAGAGATCTCTTAACCAGGAGAGAGCTTCCTGTCAGTTTGAAGGACTCCGCAAAGATAAGGTTGATGTCTAAATATGGAAAAATGTATATACCCTGTAGCCTGCAATGAGCTAGAACCAGACACTTTGTGAACACTCTTGGTGAAGTGGATGGTCCACAGGTAAGGCAGAGAACTGATAATGGGATCCAGACACACAAAACTTTAAGGAATGTCTGAAGTCTGGATGAATAGGGATGTGATGAGAAGTACCTTTTAAATCTAGTGTTACCAGGAAACTTGAAAGAGGAAGAAGAGGTTACAGGTTGTGAAGACACATCATTATAAATTTGGGCACTATCACAAAAAAAAATTGGGAAAGAAAGATCTATAACTGGTCTCCAAGCATTTTCTTTCTTTAAATTAAGAAGATCATCAAATAAAATCCCTTACATACCTGGGAAAGAGAAACAGTTCTAACAATCCTTGAGACAGCATGAGATGAAGAACAATTGGAAACAAAAGAGTTTGATGTGGAGGATGAGGAATGAGCCACCTTACCTCCTCCTGCCCCCCAGAAAAGAGGAATTTACTCACACTGCTATCTGCAACCTTGACAAATGATCTTCAGTACCTATTTGTCTGAAACTATATGTCACTACTGCTTGTGTATAAATGTAAATAGAAATGTAACTACTCTGTGTTTAACTGGAACTAAGTATAATGCAATGTAAACAAATAGAGCTTTTCTCCATATGCCTCTGCTGAAAATGAGTCTTAACCAGTCGGATTTCCCTGGTAAACAAAGATAAATAATAAATAAACTATTCACAGACCAGTAATCATAGATCAGTAAGTTTAAGTAGTGAGTAAATGCTTCAAAGATGTATACATGAACTGCTGCTACTGCAGTGTGGGATGTGCCTGCCACTGGTCTATTGTGATCAGTGTACTTCCCAGGTAAACACACTAAGTAAATAGATGATAAATTACTTAAATTAATATATGTCAGCCAGCACAGTTTTGTAAAAGGCAGGTCAACACTTACTAACTTATATGAATTCTCTGACCTGGTGACCAGCAAACTATTCAAGACTGGCTTGTGGGACCATGTTCATTCATTTATTTGGGACATTTAATACCTTATCTCATGTAGTTATGTATAATTCTATGTATAAAATCTGACATAATGATTTTCTTATTAAATGGATTACAAATGGTTAACTGGCTAAAGGCAAGTTGTGAACATGCAAAGTTGTAGTTTAGATAGTCATGAAATTATTTGTATTTATTATTTATTTATTTTATTTTACATTTGTTGACTGGGATAGTCTGACTGGATATATGTCCATTTTCAGTGGAGGCCAGGGGAGAAAAGCTCCACATACCAAAAAAGAGACAGTACATACATCATTGAGTGATAAACTCAGGCAGACATGTTTAGAAAAATATAGACAAAGGCTACAGGCAGATATCAATATACACAATGTGCAGACTTACATCTGATTGGCAGAGACGTATCAGAAAATGTGAACATAGAATACAATCAGATCTCATAATTCACAATGCTTAGACATTCAAGTGCTATGAGGCATAGATACTTGGCTAAACAGCAGGTTGGGTAGCAAGACATGTATTGGTGAAGTTGTTAGTCAGGTTTAGAACACGAGCACAGCCAATGAGATGTGAGGTATTTTTTGTGTTCTCTTTTAAATAGGGGTAGTGAGGTTTCCTTGGTAATGGTAGTAGGGAGTAGATTCCAGATTTTACCAGTTGAGTTGGCAAATATAGCATCGCCTGCAGAGTTGTTAGATTTTTTGGTCAGTATCAATAAATTATCAGCTGAGCATAATGGCCTGGGGGTACTATGAGGGGTGAAAATATTTTTGAGGGTAGGGGTGTTATCAGGTTGATGGAGTATTTTATGCGCTACTATAAGCTGGTTGAACTGTAGAAGGGTAGGATACTCTAGCCATCCCAGTGCTTTGAGGTTCTGGCAATGGTGGGTCCTAAAAGCCATGCCAGTAGTGAATCTGGCTATATGATTGTAACATCCTAATAATTTGTTGAGCTTGGTTTTGGATAGGTTAGTGAGTATAGAGGAGGCATACATAAGGGTAGAGAGGAGGTGTGATCTTGCAATAGCTACCCTAGCAAGGGGGCTGAGGAAAGGTTTGGCTCTGTGCCAGGGAGCCAAGTTTTTTGTTGATGGACTTAATAGTGTGATTTACATGTTTATCAAATTTAAGGTTGTTGTCTATTATTATGCCTAGAAGCTTTGTATGGTCATCAGGGGAGATAATGGTGTCATTGCTAGATTTGATGTTGAAGGAAGAAGGAGAAATTCTACGGTTAGGGGAGAAAAGTAGTAGCTTGGTTTTGTTAGGATTTAGAAGCAGGCAGCAATTAGCTAGCCATATTTCTACTGTGCTGAAAGTGGTCTGGGTGAGCATTAGAAGTTGTGTAGGAGAGGAGGTGGAGCATATTAGCATTGAGTCATCTGCATATTGGATGCAAGTGGCTCCTGGGATGGTGGTGTGCACATCATTGATAAAGATAGAGAAAAGAAGGGGACCTAGTATGGACCCTTGTGGGACACCTAGGGTTAGAGGAAGTTGGGATGACAGCTTGTTCTGCCATAAGACAGCCTGCTGTCTACCGTTTAGGTAGGAGTGAAACCACTGTATTGTGTGTTGGTCTAAACCGATGGTTTGTAGGGTATTGAGCAGTAGCTGATGGTTGACCATATCGAAAGCTTTTGAGTCATCTAGGAAGAGTGCTGAAGATAGTTTGTTTTTGTTACGATGAAGATTGATGACATTAGAGAAAGATAGAAGAGCCATAGTGGTACTGTGGAATGGTACTATCAGATTACAATATGGTTCTGTTTTGGGACCATGATCATTTAATACATTCATTTTGACCATTTACAAACAGGATAACTGTTTAATAAGTATGCAGACAACTGTAAAACTGGTTTTATTACAGTGAGTAACAAAGATTTTGATGAAGTAAGAGCTTATCTAGGGAAGGTGACATTACAGTCTAAGGATTTGGACATTAATTTTAGCCTTAACAAATTTAAAGTTATATAATTCCATAACAGTATATCAAGACACTGGTCATTTTACTAAATCGTAATTTACAGGAAGTCAAATAGAATAAAGATTTAGATATAACAATGTAATTTCATTTGATGAACACGTAAAAATATTGTTAGTTCAGTTTTGCAAAAATAAGGGGTATTATTGAGAATTATTACTACTAAGCCGCGGTGGTGCAGCGGTAGCATTGTCGCCTCACAGTAAGAGATTCTCCCGTTCGATTCTCGCCTTCTGTGTGGAGTCTGCATGCCCTCCCCATGGTTGAGTAGAGTTCAAAAGACATACGTGAATGGGCATGCCTTCGTTGAAGGTTGGGCATCGGGCTTGCACCTCAGCACCATAAAAATCGACTGCCAATCATTAGCAGACTGGAGGTCTGCTGTGGCGACCCCTAACTGGGAAAAGCTGAAAGAAGAACAATTGAGAATTATTACTACTAAGTATGAACTGTTTGGTCAGTTTATATAAAACTTACATCAGACCTTTGAAAGAATACAATAATTATTTATGTTATTGTAATGGTTTATAAAATAACCACTTGAAGATAGTTCTGATAAAAAATTACCAAGTGGATTCTCTGTTAGTAGTTTTTCATATGACTATACATGCAAAAGTCTCAGTCTTTACACTATCAGATATAGAAATTACAAAGGTAAATTAATCTTTGCTCAAATGGCTGTGTATGAGGAGGAAATGAAAGCCTTATTACATCTAGAAATGTACTCATAGCAAAATACATCAACAGAAATGTCTTATATTCTGTATGAACCTAGCATAAAATATGTAGATTTGTTTATTTCAGAATTAGATTTTTGGGTTGGTGTGCATGTATATAAACCTAACTCAAGGAATCAGAGTTGTTTATGGTTCTGAGGCCTGAACTCCATGAATTGAAGTTATGACTTACAGTGTTTCTGATGAATTGAACATTTTAAAGTCTAATATTCTAATATTAACTATAAATTGATGCAACACAAGCTTCATGCCTTCTTCATAAGAAAATATAGAAAATGCAGCTGGCTATACACTCCTTACTTTATTAGCTACACCTGTTCCAATACTTATTTATTAAACATTTGTTTGTGAGCCCATTTTCAGCAGAGGCCTGGGGAAAAAAGTTCCAAATGCATGTCTTTTAAATGTGGGTGGAAATGTGATGCAGGGAGGACATGCAGACTCCACACAGAAGGCATCCCAGTTGAGAATTGAACAAGAGACCCTCTTGCTGTGAGGCAACAGGGCTAACCTCTGCACTACTGCTCTTCCCATTTAGGCTTCTCTTTGTAACCATGCATCTATGCTTCTACTTGGTGCTTCTGGAAAGTATTTTTTAACATCTTAATATGATTTAGACAATGACATAGGTACACATACAATAGCAGAAAAGAAAACAAACCATAACAAAGAAAGTTTGAAATACGATTACCTTTAGTTTTCATTTATAGAAACATTTTCATATGTTATCAGCAGTCTGAGTGTAAAACAGTTTCTAGCCGTTGTTTTTGACTGTCCAACCTGGTTCCATTTGTGACCCATTTCCTACATAACTGTTTACCTGTATATTAGGATAGCCAACAGCCCACTGAAGACACTGAAGTAATTTATTTTGTAGACCATCTGTTGCTCACCATGGCTCCCTAACATTTAACCTAGTAAAGGCTGCTGTAGTATTTCTGCATACAATATATGAGCAGAGCTTATATTGGTCTTATGGTTCTTTTGTTCGCAAATTTCGGTTTGACAACATCCTTTAAAAAATGCATTTCCAAGAATGGGACTCAGCATTCCAAGTGAAGAGACATCAATGACCACAGCATTCCTTTTTTTCTTCTTCTGGTTATTTCCATTTCTGTGAATGTCCATAATGATAAAGCTTTCATTGTACATTCTTACTAGTACTCTGACTTTCACAGGTTTTATTATGTTTATTCATACATGAATTCCTGCTTTCCTAATATCAGTGTCAAATTCCTGTCAAACTCACAACACCACATCACATCTGGGATGTCCCTCAGCAGATTTATTAATTTTCTCTTATTTGGCCTTGAAATTTAGTTGTAATGTTCCAGAAGTGCCACATAGGTGGCAGCCCCCTTAATACAGAAGAGGTAATAAGAGATCCGGGGACCCAGGTAGATAGTAATCTCTCCTTTGAACATCATATTGCCAAAGTAGTTGGGAAATCCTTCTATGTGGCCCATCTAATTACTAAAGGGTTTGCATCTAGAAATAAAGAGGTTATAGTGCCCCTCTACTCGTCACTCATCAGACCCATCATAGAGTACAATACCCCATTTGGGATGTACCTCACAAGACACTTCCAACAGCTGGAGAGACCACAAAAGTACCTCACCAACAGGATTACTGGCCTCAAACATATGTCCTATGCAACCCGACTGAAAAAACTCCGGCTGTACTCAGTGGCATATCTCTTACTCAGAGGTGATCTCTGCCTGACTTACAAAGCCATGTCCAACTCAGAATTGATGGACATGCTCCAATTAAAGAAATCCAAGTCACTGCGAGCCATATGCTCTAGTGAGCTAAACCTTGCCCCAACAATAAATAGAACATGCTGGAGGGACAGATTCCTGTCACAGAGACTCCCCATGCTTTCGAACAAAATTCCAAACTACATTAGGCAGAGCCCCTCACTAACACTCTTCAAGAGAAACCTTGATGAGTGGATGGGTAACAGAAAATAAACCCCTGGGATCACTTAATTGGCTCTGCTTGACAGAGGATCAATTAATTAATAGATAACATTCAAAAAAGAGATCCTGTATCATATATTTAATGTATTCAATTAATCCCTTGCCCTGTGCTGAGGTGCTGCTGATAAATAACCTGTCACTCATCCTGCTCTCTTGTTTACGTAATCTGGAATGTATGTCTTTAACTGTTAACTCTAACTTTAAAACTAGCTGTTAGCTCTTTGAACTATCATTTCTCTAACATTTGTAAGCTAGAATAATGCAAGTGCTTACCTCACACTTGCTTAGTGATGCTAGTTACTCCTTACTTTTCAGAATATGGAATATTTAGAAATGTTCATTCATCTACAGTTGAAAAAAAGAATGCTGCATTCAGAAGGGTAACCATATGCAGGCAGTGCGAGAATGTATGCATACAGGTTTCTATATGCTGACTTACTACAGGTCTGATGAGCTTCAAATTTTAGAGAAATACTTTCATGTGTTATAGTTATTGATTCAGTGTTAAGACAGCCTGGATGTGGTAATGAAGGTACAACTTTCCCTTTCAAATTTATTACAAGTGTTTTCTCTCTTTGCATTTGTAGATTAGATTGTGCAGTGATTGAAGCAGTTGGAATTTTTGTTATCTGTAGTCTACTTTGTCAGAACAGTCCTTCTGGGTATCCTGTGGGATGGGTTTCCTCTAGGCCTTCTTTTTATCATGCTTGTAAATTTCTCCAATTTTTGAATAATGTCTTGTCATATAAATGAGCTTCACCTGCTTATCCTGTCTGAGAAGCATCTATATTATGAAGTGAACCCAGTTTGGGTCCTAAATATAAGGATCCACAAACATCCACAAACAGTAGTAAAGTACTTATATGTACTTAATATGTTATTCTTAATAGTGGAAAGCAAAGTCGTAAGCATTACTTCTTCCAGCTCAGTAGGTATCTCAAGAGAGTAGACTTGTTGTTAATCAGTATGAGTAATATTGCATATAAATATAAAACACTAAACTGAACAAGTCTTTGTAATCTGCTAACATGCCACTGCAGATAAGTTAACATTCTTTAAGTGTAAGAAGCATGCAGCGCTGGTGATTGTAGAATCCACTAATGCCCTGTCATCATAATCATAAAGCCAGACAGCTTTTCTCCTTGTGCCATCACTTGTGTTAGGAATCAGCAGAACTTGAGGATTATGGAAGGAGACAATGAATGGACCATAGTGCTTGGCTATAACTTACTCTATTAATGCCACTGAGGCCCCTTCCATTTGTGTTAGGAATCAGCAGTCGTGTTCACAGTAGTATGTATGCAGTATGTACCCTCACTTGTGTTAGGAATCAGCAGTCGTGTTCACAGTAGTATGTATGCAGTATGCACCCTCACTTGTGTTAAGAATCAGCAGTCATGTTCACAGTAG
The DNA here is from genome assembly GCF_019279795.1 of Protopterus annectens. NCBI lineage: Eukaryota > Metazoa > Chordata > Ceratodontiformes > Protopteridae > Protopterus > Protopterus annectens. The sequence continues at coordinate 681,258,445 of NC_056735.1, forward strand.
TACGCATGCAGTATGTACCCTCACTTCTGTTAGGAATCAGCAGTCGTGTTCACAGTAGCATGTATGCAGTATGTACCCTCACTTGTGTTAGGAAGCAGCAGTCGTGTTCACAGTAGTATGTATGCAGTATGTACCCTCACTTGTGTTATTAATCAGCAGTCGTGTTCACAGTAGTATGTATGCAGTATGTACCCTCACTTGTGTTAGGATTCAGCAGTCGTGTTCACAGTAGTATGTATGCGGTGTGTACCCTCACTTGTGTTAGGATTCAGCAGTCGTGTTCACAGTAGTATGTATGCAGTATGTACCCTCACTTGTGTTAGGATTCAGCAGTCGTGTTTACAGTAGTATGTATGCAGTATGTACCCTCACTTGTGTTAGGAATCAGCAGTCGTGTTCACAGTAGTATGTATGCAGTATGTACCCTCACTTGTGTTAGGAATCAGCGTATGCATGCAGTATGTACCCTCACTTGTGTTAGGATTCAGCAGTCGTGTTTACAGTAGTATGTATGCAGTATGTACTCTCACTTGTGGTAGGAATCAGCAGTCGTGTTCACAGTAGTATGTATGCAGTATGTACCCTCACTTTCTTCTGACTTATGCATTCCTCCACAGTGTATTGTGTGTCCTCTGTTAACGTGTAAAAAAAGAATGTAGTTGCACAAGTACTGCTGAGATATAGAGTACAAAACAGTCAGAGAGACATTAGAGATGGGTTGTCATATAATTAGATGCATTGATTAAAACTAAACCTTTTGCTAAAAATCAGCTGTGGTTGAGCAGCAGAAAGGTAGATGATAGATTTCAATAAGTATATGTCTACTCAGTTCATTTCTAATGTGTCTTATTGAGTCATTCTGTGATAAAAAAAGCTTTTCCTTAGCAATATATATGAAAAAAATCCTACTTTCTATTATTTTTATATTTATATTTTTTATATTTACCATCATGTGAAAATTATAAGGTATTGTACAAAAATGCACAGAACAATTTTAAGAAATAACCACTGAGACAGGGCATTAAGTACCAAAACTGCATAATCTTCATACTGTCTACATGCTATACAAAAGTATATTAAACAAATTGCCCTACGGTGTCTCATGCTTTTAGTTTCTAACATCCCTCATGTGTTAGATATCTGAATTCTTTCAAGAGATGCATGTCATTGGTAATATGACTCCCTGTCTTTATTTACTGTGTTCATTAATACTGGTTCATAGGTTCGTAGGTACTTAATAGGCTATTGATCTGTGAGGATCCTAAGAAGCCCAGCCTTACATTCCCGTGGTACTTTTTAGCCCTTATATTTTGTGAATAAATAAACCAGAGATGGGCAGAATAAGGAAATTTATTACCCCTATCTATGAGAAACATGGACACTAAACCAGGCATGAATTTGCAGTTTCCCAGATGTTCACTGAAATAACGGTTGAATAGATTAAGAGAAGTACTTTGCCTTATGTCGTGCAGAAGGCAGCATTTGGGGTAACATCCCATATGTTTTCTTTGTTGTTCTGTTATAGTAAATATCTTATTAAGAGAACTGAGGGTGTTTAATTGTAGACTTTTATGAACTTCAGTGATAAGGAATAAGCTTTATATGCTTAGCATTACTAGGTTCCATAAAGAGAGCACAATTTGTCTGAATTAAAAAGTGAAATCTGTGGATAAGATGTGTTAACATGATTAAGAAATAGTTGAAGCATGGGTATAGCCAGGCTTATGACTCATACACCATGGTATATACTTTTTGAAAATAATGTATTTTCTGTTAGAATTTAAATTAAAACACTGGCATAGTTATCATCATTTATGGTTATACCGTTTGATAAATGGCCTTTCTTCTGAATATCTTTTTCATAGTACTGAAAAGGAATACTCTACAGAAGTATGTACTGTCTGCGACTGGCAAGGGATACATTTGTGAAGGGGGTGGAAGGGTTGCATTTGGAGCATGGTTCCAAAAATGCTGGGTAGACCCCTAAACTTCTACCATGTGAAGCTGCACAGATATGAAAATGTCCAGTCCTCTGCATATATTGTCATGCCATCACTTGCACAACATGGAAAGAATGACATAAAAATATTTAAAAATAAGGATCCCCAAGAGTGGTCACCGAACGACCCATCAGTTTCATCTTTTCTAAATTTATTCTTTTTACCCGTACTTTTATCTTCTCTTACTTCACTATGGTTTAATCCTTAATGTCACACAGGGTTTAAATTTGTCCTAAGTTGGTAATTTAAATTACAATTCTAAGGCAAGCAATCATAGTCCGTATTCATAACTAGATTTGAAACATCCACAAAATATATACATATATATATATATATATATATATATATATATATATATATATATCAAATATATCTGGTTGCAGGACCAAAAATTATTTTTAAGGACAACTATGATCACAAATTTAAAAGAAAGCATGCAGTATTAATTTAATGCCCCATTTATATTTCTAAATGGTACTTACTAGTAGCTAATTTATTTTATCCTCTCATGATATTTTGTGGGCCACCATGCCATCATGATTTTGTTTTCCAGCCAAGGTTTGTATTTTTCCCATCATACACATTGTGCCCCAATATAACATTGTTTTGCATTGCTTTCTCTGTTTCATTTAGTATCTTACTCCATTTTCTTTAGAATGGTAGCACATTGTAGAATAAGTCACAGTGACAAAGCTTGTGCCATGGGTCATACTAGGATTCATCTGGGATAAATAATCCCAAAGGCAGTAGGCATAATCTTCATGGAAAGGCATCATGGTATATAGAGAGACTGCAGAATCAGGCACAGACAAGAAAAAAGGCCGAACTACATTATCCCACTGTGTCTGTATATGTGGTGTGCAACCATCTGGATAGATTAAAGGGAAAGAAAAGCACTCTTTTCAAAGAAAAGCCTTAATATGGTTATGACACAGTCTTTTAAATTTGTTGCAAAATTTATACTGTAAGAGATAAACCAGTGATCCCCGTATAAGGAAGAAACCAGATACAGAGTAATGTATTTGGTGATATGAAGGATGTTGAAGGATGTTTAATGGGTAAAGGCTTTTGAGGCTAACAGGGATGCTTTGTGTAAAGGGAAACATAGCAAAAGTAGAAGAAGGCGATATTGATTCTGTAGTCTTTGGTATATCTGGGTAACCTTTTTAGTTTGCCCATATCAGAAGGTAACATCTTCTTACATTCATGTTTTTTTGTAAATCTCTAGTAATGTCTACAGTGAAGAGTCCTGGACCAAGGACCAACCTTGTTATTCCTGACATCCCACCCCCCCCTCCGCACCCTCTTTGTAACCAAAACAGTGTGAATCCTTTCCTTTGGCCATGCAGCCTCAGTCCTACCCCAATCTCCATAGATCTTGATGAAGTCCAGGTAGAACTTGCCTGTTGATTCACCCCTGTAGCATTCTCTTCTTTTTTCAGTCGTTCCCTTTGGTGACTCTCCATGGCTTTCCCTGACGTTGTTAGCTAGTAGGCCTGCAATTCTCTCAGGTATTTCTTGCTCTTCCTTTGTATATTAAGAATCCATGCTTTATCCTTGAACAGATAAGCCTTAAATACAACAAGCCCTGACAAGAATATGTGAAATACAACATCCTGAAAAGAGGCTACTGAACCCCCCCATCTCACCCCACCATTTCATCCACTGACAAAGGTAAATTTTGCCATTATGAGACAAAGTCAGGAGTTTTAGATTTATATACAACCGTTTTAATTAAGCTATATGTTAGCATCTCTATATGGATTTGTTAAATTTGGAAACTTCCCTCTAGAGTAGTATATGTGACTTATTTTCAGCAAAATATTAATGGCAGTACCAAATCAATGGTTCATAAATAAATTAAACACGATTGCTTTGCATCCAAAGATGTTAGTGTTAGTTACCTACTGACTTGTCACACTTTATGAAAATCAGGGCTAGGAGGATACCAGGGAGTATGCAGAGGAATCTAGACTGGAACAGTCTTTTCATCTTATTCTAAGTGACATTGCAGAGGATCTAGAAGGAGAAGTTTGTCTTCTACCACACAATTAAAGGGTTTGCTGCAAGTGTGTATTCACAATGGAAAGTAGAATAAGATGAAAAGTGAAATGGGAAATTTGAAGGAATATTTTACAAAATGTTGCCATTGATATTCAGTGTAAAGCACTTCAGAGTAATATGCCTTTGGTGCAAGAAGTAAAGCTTGATGTTGCTGGGGTGTAATGTTGGACACCTGGGAAAGTCATATTAGATGATCAAGCAGTGTGAAACAAAACACCAGGAGGGTTGATGATAATAAAATGTCTCAGAAAAGCCCTAGTGATACAATGCATTAAGTTTTTTTTTCTCCCTGTGAAGGTGTCATGGAGAGTACCATTAATAGTTCTGGAGACTCCATCTGTGCAAATACAAAATAAGGAAACTATTCACTGTAGAGTAAAGAAAAGTGTGTAGGATGGGCATAGCAAATTAAGTACACTTCAGGAAAGGACCTGGGAGGTACATAGTGACATTTTTCATTACCTTATGGGAATAGACAGGAAATTTAGATGGTTACAGCTTTCATAAAGAGATTTTTGGTAAAAAGAGGGAGGACTTTAAAAAGAGAACAGGCAAGATGTCCTTCGTCTTGGGACATAGTTTTCTTTTTCAGGTTCTGGAAGTTGTACAAGAAGGCTTGAGGCTGGGGGACTTGATCAGTGAGACAGAACATGTTGAATTTCACTGGATTCTAAGACTGAGAGCACGTAAAGGGACAGGTTTGAATGATTTTATTTCTTTGAAACCTGCTCTAAATGCTAGAGAATTAAGGAGATGTTAAGAATAATAGTTTTTAAGTTTATATATTTAATGCGTTTTAAGTTTATGTAATTAATGTTTTCCTATAAGCTTTTAGAGGAGGTATTTCTTAGAATTTTATCAAAGGGTGGATTCTATGTGTTATATGAGCTATGGTATCCTAGCAACAATAGAGATTTTTATTGGATGATTGTTTAATTGATGAGATTTTCGTTGCTATTAAATGGGAAGTGATTTTGCTTGCTTTATGGTCTGAAGAAGCAATTTTGGAATTGTGAAAGTGATTCCCTGTTTGTTATTAAAGAGAGTTTTTACTACACTTACAGTGGTTGACTTCATTTTCTCCTGAGCCGTGTTTCTGTGCAATTCTTGTTTTTTCTTGTAGTAATTCCGATATGTTAATTTGTTAGTGACATATCTCTGCTTAAAAGTACTTTTACAAAGTTTGTATAATTCCTTTTCTATGTCTAAGACAAAAAATTACTTTTATGTTAATTTGTTTAATATGTACTATATTTAACTTTCTTTTTGGAGTTTTTATCTTCGGGTCTCTGCTGAAAAAGGGCATTGCCCAGCCAGAGTAACCCGGTTAACAAATGTCAAATAAATAAAAATAAAAACTCTGTTTCCTCTTTTATTACCCCATGCTTTTCTGGTGTCCTTGGATCTGAAAGCTGCTTACCTTCATATCTCTAGTCATCCTCCCTTCAGGCGGTTTTTACTTTTCTCTGTCTTCCACTCATTTTCAGTTGTTTGCTTTGCCCTTAGGCATCTCTGCTGCCCCAAGGGTATTCACAAAATGCCTAGCTCCTGTGATTGCCTTCTACAGGCTCCAAGGCATTCATATTTTTTCTTATATGGATGACTTGTTGTTTCAGGCGCCTTCCGTCAGTCAATTGTAGCAGGATCTGCAGTTCACCATCTCTCTTCTTCAAAGTTTGGGGTTTACTATTTACTTCCTAAAGTCTGTCTTAGCTCCCTCTCAGGATCATATGTACCTGGGATGCAGGATTCAGACAGTGCCAATGTTGGCCTCTCTTCCACCTCCAAAGGTGTTGTCATTGACAGCCTTCTTTCCGTCTCTTCTTCCTCTGACTGACATGCCAGCCAGGGAGTTTCTTCACGCCCTGGGATTCATGGCCTCTTCTATTTTGATGCTTCCTCTTGCCAGACTGCATATGCAGAAGCTTCAGTGGTACCTCAAGTCAGTTTGGCTGCAGCATCACCACCCTCTGAATTTCAGTGCACCTCTCCTTCCCTATTTCAAGATGGAATTTGAGTGGTGGACTCAACAGATTGCATTTAACCCCAGATGGCCCTTTTGGCCTCAAGCCCCATCTCAATAGCTGTTCACCGATGCCTCATACATGAAGATTCATGATCTTTGGCCTCCCCATCAGAATTCAGACCATGTCAACATCAAAGAGTTGAGGCCTCTGATTCTGACCCTTCAGGAGTTTCACCCCATGTTCTGTCCAGGCACCTTGAAGGTGTACACAAACAACACTATAGTGATGTGTTATGTCAACAATTGGGAGGGGGGTAGTGGGGGGGGGCACAAAATCTTACCTTCTTTGCAGGATGGTGCTTCAGGCTTGGGAAATGGCTCTCAGTTATCAGTTAACTCTTCAGGCAGTATGCATTCCTTCAGAGCACAATCTTTTGGCAGACTCACTGAGCAGGTCCAAAACACAGGATCACGAATGGATACTTTACAGAGAAGTGGTTCTGGACATTGTTCATCAGTGGGTATTCCTCAGGTAGATCATTTTGCCTCCCCTCTGAACAGGCAGCTTCCTGTCTTCTATTCCAGAGTACCATACCATCTGGCCTGGAGGATAGACACCTTATTCTTTCTGTGGAAGGAGAGTTTCTTTATGCTTTCCCTCCTCTTCCTCTACTTCTAAGAGTCCCGCAAAAGATTCAGCTGGACTCCCCAGAAATCTTGCTAGTGACTCCCTTTTGGCTAAGAAAGCACTGGTTCCCCCCCTCTTAATGCATCTGGCTGGGTCAGTCATCACACATTACATCACAAGTTGGATCTCCTCACACAGGACAAGTGGTCTGTTATCCATCTTCACTTGTCCACTCTGCAACTGACATTGTGGATGATGGGTTTTGATCCATTTCAGGCACCTCTTTTCTGAGGATGTGCTCAGTGTTTTACAGGAGGCAAGGAAACCCTCAACCAGAAGAGCTTGTATATCCAAATGGAAAAGATTTTCAGTCTGGTACCATGCTCGTAACCAGGTCCATTTTTCAGTGGAGGTACCTCTGGTCCTCTCTTATTTGTGTGAGTTTCTCCAGTCTGCCTTGGCCATTTCTTCTGTGAAGGCCCATTTGTCAGCCATTTCTGCTTGTCTGTCCATGAATCTTCCTTTAACTTCTCATTTTAAGGTCTAGCAATTTCTTAAAGGTGTCCTGCATATTATGCCACCAAGAAAACTATTCCTCCTCCTTGGGACCTTAATTTTGTTTTGGAAAAAATGACTCATGCTTCTTTTGATCCTGCAGATTCTGCTTCTTTGCAACATTGTACCTGGAAGACTGATTTTTTTTTACTGGCCCTTACTTTTGCTCAGAGGGTTTCTGAGATCCAGGGCCTTATGGCCATTCCTCCTTTTTTGGTTTTTCACAGGAACAGAGTGTCCCTTCATACTAATCCTTATTTTATGCTCAAGGTAGTCAATGAGTTGTCCTTGAACTAGTCAGTACAACTCCCTTCCTTTTTCCCTTCTCAATCTGCTAGTGAGAGAGTTCTGCATACCTTGGATTTGCACAGACAGCTCAGGTACTATTTGGATAAAACTAGTACTATTCATAAGTCTGATCAGCTTTGTGTTTCCTTTCATCCCTGTTCTTTGGGTTTAGCAGTTTCTAAGCAAACCATCTGCTCCTGGATATCTAAGGCCATTTCCTTCTGTTATTCTTTTCCTTGTAAATCTCTGTGTGCTTCTTTAGAGCTCATTCCACTGGAGCTGTTGACTCTTCTGGTGCCGTCTTCAAGGGTTTGGAGACCATTTCTTCCTTGAAGCTGCTTCTTGGTCTTCAGTGCATACCTTTACTAAACATTATAAGTTAGATATGGTTTCTAGGACCAGAGCAGGTTTTGCTGAAACCATTTTATGTGAATTTGTTGAGGGCTCTTCTGAGCCTTCCACCTCCCATTCTGTGTCTTGAGCTTTTTTACTCTTCGTTTCTGTAATGAATACTGCAACAGTGATATAGAAGGACATAGCACAGTTGTGTAAAATCTTACCATAACAGTAGATGTCCTTCTCTTCACTGTTGCAGTATTCGCTCTCTCTCTCCAACCCCCTCTTGTTAATTCTGCATTTTTTTCCTTCTGGATGTGCATGGACTCCTTTATCCTATGGCAGCTGCTCTCTTCTGGGGCTATTCAGTTCTATGTAGTTACATCCGTACATCCCTTTTATGCACCATGTTCTGTGCAGGGACCATAAATGTATTGTACAGCACAAAAAAAGATCTCTCTTAGGCTTTTTTAAACTGACCAAGTATTGGGATGCCCAGGATGAGACAACCCTTCTATAGCGAATACTGCAACAGTGAAGAGAAGGACATCTACTGTTTTGGTAAGATTTTACACAACTGTACTAACTCCTGAAAAATAAATCTTCAGAGAGAGAGTTAAGTACAAAGAAATGATACATTGAGTATGTTGTTGAATCAAAATATCTAACGCTGCAGCACAAAGGTATAAAACTCTTACTGCACCTCAGATGACCCATATTCACAGGGCCAGGTTTGGGAGGATGGGAGTGAATGTTAAACAATGGTGTTGCCATCCTAAAGTGAAGGATGCAGCCTAGCCTTACAGCAATTGCAACATCAATAGCTTGGTGAGCTCTGTGCTGCAAACAGTAGAGCTTTGGTTAAGAGTTTGCTCATCTGTGGAAGTGCATATTCACCTCCTGAAGGCAGTGATTGTGGAATTCATGAGCCTGCTATGAGATGGGGGGAGCACACTCCCTTACTATAGCATGACATTACACCAGCATACTCTATTTCTTCAGTGGTCCCTGGACATGCATAGAGGTTGAACACAAGGCAGACTAATGTGGGTTCTTACCCAATGAAAGACGAGAGGAGCTGGTAGTAGCTGATGATTAGCAGTGGGGAAATAGAAAAACTAAGTGACTTTATGAATGCTTGACATGGTTTGTCTTCAGAGTGGGTTGTTATATTCAGAATATAGGAGAACCAGATGGCCTTTATCAACTATCAAAGACTGGGCTCCTTTGCATGCATTCTTTGTCTTAGTGTAATGCACTGTGATTGTCACAAACTCAGCTGCCCTATTTTGTGTCACTTGCCATACTGTAAGTAAGTTGCACAGTGAGGTAATATCAGATTTAAAAAAGCCTGCAAGCACAACAATCAGCGGCCATGCATCTAACACACAAAGCCTTTGAATGGTGACGGATTACAAGGGGAACAAATGGACTAATGTCCTATTGCAGTCATGGCACAACTACTTAACTGGTAAGTTATATAAATGCATACTTTTCAGATTATACATTCTTTCATATACCCTTTTTTAGAACACATTAACAACTGTTTCATTTGTTGTTGGCATAGAACCTGCTTCTCTTATATGGCTATACATAAAATGGGCACCAATTATAGAATGAAAAAATATGTCTTAACAGATGCAACTGGACTGATCTGATGCTAACTGTGAAAAGTCTTCCTAACTCTGTTGTATATTTATGTCTGTTCTGGGCACACTTTGTAACAGGGATTGTAGAATACACTTCTGTTCAGGCTTTGGAAAGAAAATCAAACACTTTTGAGCACATCCACAATAGGTTCATGCTGGAAGACTGAATTTTTTTTCTTCATCTGATGGATATTCCATACAGTCCATTTATTCGCTAAAAAGTATACCTATTTAAACTCACTCTGAAGTTAAATTTTCTCACTACAAGTAATGTCCTTTTCAAAAGAAATGAGGAAGGCCGAAAGAGATAGAAGATATCATTAATCGTCAGAACTGTGAGATCATCTGCACAGTCGAGTAGTATGCCCTACCAGAAACGTTAAATAAAATGCTCTATTGGGAAGGACATAAACAAAGGGAATTTTAGGAAGTAAAAAAATGCACTTTCAGTTACCATGCAGCCATAGACCAGGTCTTACATATATAAAAACATATGGAAGTATCTCAAGTGTAAAGTCTTTTATGTAATGTGACTGACATTCAGTCAGCCATTAGGTAATTGGTCGACCTCAAAATAAGCAAAAATACTCTTCTAGAGGGCAAAATTCCAGCACTCCAACACAGAGATTTGTCACCCTTGTCTACTTACACTTTTGAAGTTCCAAATAAAATGTACAAACTTTTTTGGGGGGAGGAAGGGGCAGCCTTTTCACTGTCAGTAAAGTAAACTGTTGGCCAAAAGGAGTTTGATTTGTTGAAGTAATCCATCTATAATGTTTTACAGCCTACTGAAAATCATTTTGTTACTTGTTACTTTTCACTTTCCTGGGGAATTATAAGAACCAATCTATACATTGCTAGAAGGCATGTTCTTTCAATTCATGATTTCTTTCTCTCGCTCTCTTTTTCTTTGAGTATCTAGGCAAAATGGTTACAAAGAAGAGACTGGCAATTCCGTTTAAATCTGCATGCCTTTACTAGAAGCCTACTGGAAGTTTAATTCATTTCTGTCTAGCGGAGTACTGAGTAGACTTTGTTATACTTTATTAAACAGACCTTTGTAAAATAAAAAAAATGCTCATTTAATTGGGCTTTGGCTAGCATCCATGTTGGTGCTAGAGCACAAAACAGAGCTGAGGAAGCTTCTGCATAAAAAATAATGCGTGTTCTGGGTCTGAAATGAGCTATCTTGTAATGAGCTTCTGAATTTCCTTATTATACCATTATCGCTTGAGAAGCCATGTACAAGGCAGTACAATAATTAACTTGCTGCTGCTCATTAATGACACTTGTTGATTTGTATTATCACTCAAACCCCATCCAGTACAATGCAACATAATACCCTGTGGAGTATTTTTAAATTCACTGGTAACTAGGTAAGAGAGATTTCAATACTGATACATTTATAGGACTGGCAGAAATAAAATAAAGAGAGTTGCCCATATCCAAGAGACAGCGTGCAGAAATCATATACCAGTCTGCTGACTATATCAGTTTTACATCATTTTGTTTTATTGTTGAGATAAATTGCCATCCTCCTTTATAGTAGTCTTATTAAGGATTTTTTAGGATTATGTTTTCATATGGCACAACTATTTTTTTTCTTTAAGTAGTTATGTACTCTGAGGCAGTGTAACAAGGAGAATACAAATGAGTTAATTTATTATGTATATAGTTACAATATTAAATTCTGTTTACCCTGCAAATCAAAATAGTCCTGGAATTTCAGCATTATAGCTTGACCCTTATTTCCCTGCTATGCTTCAAAACTACATGTTTAGTTATTCTTCTAGGGAAAATATCAAAGAGTTGGTAGGCAAGAGTGTACTTAATGGAATGGTAATTGATATCCACCTGTTCTCTTTTTCATTTGAATTCTACTTTCTTTCAACACTGATATTTTTTTCTCAGCTGTCTCTAACTTTACCTCATATTTTTGCCCCGTCCCTCATATTTTTTAAGGTAAATCACTAAGGATTGATGTCACAAATAATTCCTTTCTATAAAATGTCATACTTCTTATTGTTCAGAAAATGGATTTTGAAATAAAACCTGTTGTTCTATTAACATTTTAAGCAAATTAAACAATGTTTTAAAATTGTCCCTGATTTTGCCTTTTGTCCCCCCATTATTTTTTGGCTTTGTCCAGGATTCTTCAGGATAGGAGTTGAGAGATATGGATGATATGGTCACCATGTTTACAAAATATTATTAGCCATAATCAGAAAATCCTTATCTATCCATGGGATTAAGAGAGTATTTCTTAACTATCATTGATTTTCAGTTACACCCCTGATTTTGGCTCAAAAATTAGATCTGTTTTTCCTAAAGATACTTACAGCTGATGATTGTGGATTAGACTTCATAAATGATGATAATTAGAATTATAGACCTCTTTTACTTCAAAAATGCATGTTAATTCAGACTTTCTTATTCTGTCAATGCCTGAGGTTACTAATATTAGTATTTTAAAAAGTGTCCATGATTGTCCCTGATTTCTTTTTCTGGATTTGTTCCTGATTGTGGAGATGAGAAGTTGAAAGTTATGAATAACAGTAATGTTAAAATGACAGAGATTATCTATTCAGGATGCTGAAATGTCTCTTATAGGTCACATACTCTTGTATATTTTCTTCAAGTAGGTAATCTCATCTTAAATGATATACCATCGTTGTGGGATAGGGCCCATCTATGCTACAATTTACAGAGAGACTAAACTCTGGGAGTGGTCAGACCACATCAGGGAACCTGCTACAAAATCTGTAGCCCTACTAATACAATGAATCAATAATACCTGGAGGTATGCGAGGAGTTACACTGTGCAATTTATAGTCCACCACTGATGTCTACTGGGTCCTTTTCAAACCTTTGTCACTTACAAGTGGAACTTAATAAGCCCTGCATTCTTATAGCACAATCACTGAGGATGGAAGTTCACTACAACACTGTATGAAAATGCAAACGCTTCCAGTTACTCAAAGAATTAGGCTGATCTTATATTTGTAGGTTCATAGGTTTATACTAGGCTAACGAACACTAAGGCCTTTATAATCCTAGGCATGCATCCAAAATGTGACCCACATGTTTAAATTTTTAGACATTTTTATAGAGGGTGATGTTTTTGGCTTTGACAAGAATTACTGATTACCTCTGCCCATCAAGGACATAGGGTCCAGATCAAGGGAAAATTTATTATTTCCCATCCGCTCATCCAAGTTACACTTAAATATGGTGAAGGAGGGACTTTTCTTCACATGGCTGGGAAGCCTATTCCAGAAGAATGGAATTCTGTGAGATACATATCTTTCTGATCGACTTGTCCTGTTTATATCACAAGCAAAATTCAAGTCTTTAGATCTAGTAGTTCTGATGCTTTTTGTTTTGCAGATGTGTAAAAGGTTCATAAGAGCTGGGTCCAAGGATGCCTTGTACGACAGGCATAGGTCGCCTCTCAGTAGCCTGAATGAAAATAGGGCTTTGAAGCGATCTGTATAGGACACTATGTTTACTCCCTGTATTCTTTTTGAAACAAACTTTTGTGGATGTTCCAGTTGCTGCATGTGTCTGGTCAGGTACTTCCTGAAGGGGGCATTATACTGTATGATGGGTCTGATGAAGGCCAAGTACAGTGGTATGATGATTTTTCTGGACCTACATGCCATGCCTTTACTTATAATTTGAGCAATGTAGAAGGATTTCCTTACTACCTTGGCACTGAGGTTTTTTTTTTCAATAATTTTTATTTTCGTTTTACATTTGCAAAAACCATAACCATTCCATATTTACAAAATGACCATATTTGCATGTTATACATTGTGGATAAAGTAGAAACATATAGGTCATACAACATACCTAATTACAATATATACAAAGATGCTTTCCCAATTAATTTCGTTAGTCTAAAAACAGCACATACAAAAATGATTCTACGTCCATAGTTAAGCTGTGTACTCATGGGAATGCTTCCAGTTCATTTAAGATATGGTGTACCTGATGCTTTATGCTAATAAGATGTTATAGGACTGTTTCCAGATTGCTCAGGCTTTCATATTTTTGTTTCTTTTGTCCAATACTATTTTATGTGCTAATAGATGTTTAATAGCAGATTTCTTGAATTCCTCCCAAGAGATACTTACAGGATCTAACCATTTGCGAGCTATATATAGCTTCATTAATAAGAAAATCGTTATAAGTGGGTTAGCCTGTTTTCCTGAAATGTTGGCTGGGAGGATGTATAAAAGAGTAAATTCCTATGTTAGTGTTGATGCTTGGTACCCTATTTTTTGCATTTGTAACTTAAGGGAATTCCAAAGCTTGAAAACGCATTTACAACACCAGAATATATGTATTAGGTCTGCAATCTTGTCTTTTCAGTGTGGACAGTATGGGGACTTAGTTGCATTGAATTTGTGAAGAATTGCTGGGGAGAAATAAGCATTATTGTTAATAATGAGTTGCGTGTAAGAGAGTTTTTTTAAGTGGAATAGTTTTCAGTGTTAAATTGATTGCCTTTTCTATTTGCTGTCATCCATGTCAGGTTTTAATTTTCTTCAATAATTAGAGAAGAGAAGGTCTTTCTGGAATTTGATTTCCCCTATAATTTTGTATGAGTTTGTTACTGTTTTCATTGACATTAACATAGTCTTCCAAGGGGTTTACTATTAGAAATGCGAATAGTAGTTGTTCGAATATGAAATTACTGAATAGACTCAATACCTTGCATGACATGTCGAATGTCAGCTTATCGAACCACTTAAGTACGAATTGCACAGTAAATTCGTACTAACGTGTTCGACCAAAGGTATGCAACAAAATAGATAGTCGCACAGTCATTGACGTACATAACCATATTTGCACAGTTAAAAAGCGGTGATTACAACAGATCTTGTGAATGTTGTGGATCATAAAGTTTGCCAAAGAGGGAATTATGCAGTCAACGTCAGAGGTAAATTAATACAGTCTAACATGGAAATGTGTATTGTGAACGGCATATCCATAATAGTTGTGCAAAGTTGGAAATGTGCTTGACTTGTGTTGTAGTATATAGTTGATAGCATAGTGCTACCATAAATAAGTTTATCTGATAAGGACTGCAAACGCCGTTAATTGTACTATATTGTTGACAAATGCAGAAAAGTGCCGTTTCCAATTAGGAAAGTGTATATTTGTATGTACAGATGTTATGGAAAGTATTTTCTTACTGGCTGTTATGCATTATGTGTCTTGGCAGGTTGATGACGGACAGCATAATAACATATATCCTGGAGAACCGCGTACAGTATACGGTGCAGTGAAATCACAAAAGGGGAAACAGATGCTTGTAATTGAAGGCTATATATATTATTTAGAGAAGATGGTTGGTGATAAGAAGTATTGGTGCTGTTCCCTGAAACAGACTGAAAAATGTAAGGGAAGATGTATAACTGAGGCTGATGTTAATGGTGAAATACTGTTGAAAAGTACTGGCCACTTTCACGCACCCAACCCCGTCAAACCAGATTGTCTTAAGGTTAAAGAAGCAATTAAAAGAAGAGCCACACATAGTACAGATGATCCTTGCAGAGTAGTGTCAGAGGTGTTGGCCATATGTTCAACAGATGTTAGTTGATCTACCTAACACTACTGCCTTGAAGCAAGTTGTAGTGAGAACAAGGAATAAAGTTAAAGCGACTGCATTCAAGGAATTTACTAATTTAAGGGACTTTACAAGTGAAATGATACCAATTAAGAGTAGTAGTTTCCTAATTCAACATGCTAGGGAGGAGGTCCAGTTTCACCAAGTAGTCATAATATGTACTATAAATAACCTTAAGGTACTGTGTAATGCTGATTTTATAATGGTTGACGGTACTTTTCCTATCCATGCATCAGATTTTAAGAAAATATTCAGCATACATTGTCCCCTACAACGTGGTGAACATAGGAAAGTTATACCCATGGTATACAGATTGCTTGCTTCCAAAACAGAAGCATGTTATAATCACTTTTGGGATACTGTTATACAGTTATGTACACAACATAGTCTGCCTTTAGCACCAAAAATGATATTAAGTGATTTTGAGAGGGGAGTGGTTAACGCCATCACAAGACACTTTCCAAACTCACCAGCCAAAGGATGCTGGTTTAATTTTTGCCAAATAATATGGCGACAAATCCAGAAACTGCACCTAGCTGCTGAGTTCGGACAAAGTAGGGAATTTTCTGTACTGTGCAAGGAATTACCGGCGTTAGCGTTTGTAAAGCCTGAGGATGTTGTATCTACTTTCACTGATATTGAATGCGAAATGCCTGAGAGTAGACAACCATTATGTGTGTTTTTTAAAGAAAACTACTTATTGGGTAAGCCTAGAAGATATGGGATGAGGGGTTGCACAATGGAAATAATACCGCCATTATTTGACCTTTCATTTTGGAGTCATCACGACATATGTGCAGAAGGGGTTCCAAGATCACAGAACGCAGTCGAAGGTTGGCACCACCGGCTTCGTAGTCTACTAAGGAGGAAAACATTATACATTTACGATATCTTATATTCAATACAATTGGAGCAAAATCATGTGGAAGAACTACTATCTCGATTACTACTTTGTCTACCACCTTCACTGAAACGTAAACATCTACTGGACAGAGAGGAAGCGTTTAGAAAGTTGTTGGATAAATGAGATACATTCCCCTGTAGGGGCTTTACTACACTTGTTGCAAAACACTGTTCATTTTAGATGTATTGACATGGAAAAACGCAGCACTACTGTATTAAACTGTAGCACATATGTGTGGAGTACACTGGGAACCAAAGATCGTTGGAATATGCATGGGGTATGTCACATTGTGTAGTTTGGGTGTCACTTCGTGTGTTATATGTCACTATGCAGACAGAAAAAAAAAAACTTCGGAGTGGAATATACAGCCGTACTACAGTACTTGAGGAAGATGTCACTCTTGCTTTTGTGTGCGTATGCACGGAAAATCAAATGGCTATGATTGTGAGGTGTCAACAACACCTCCAGCTGTCTCAGCGACTTCTAACATCAGGTTGCAGGACACCCGCAGCATATGTATGGCTATTTCCAGCAACTGCATTAAGAACTGCTTCGATGTCAAATAATGTCGAATTCGACATTTTCGACATATTCGACAACCTGAATCGCTATTATGTGTATTCAGTGTTTTGACATTTGTGATTCCACTTTGGTGAACACTACTTTCGAACAACTACTATTCGCATTTCTAATAGTAAACCCTTCCAAAGTAGGGTACAATTTTCGATGTCACTTTTGAGTATCGTAATGTTTTGGAGGTAACTGAAACACACCTCTTTGATTTGTCTTAAAATTATTATATATGCTTTAGGTAAGTTTAGATTACCTCTTAATTCATGAATTGTGCTATTGAGGAATGGGTAGATATCTTGGATTCTCTTATGCTTTAACCTACGAAGGAAGGAGTCTAGGTTTAGCATCTTGTTATTTATTTTTAAGTTTGGATTTTTATAGAGGGGTTGTAGTATTAACATAGCTTGTCCAAGGTTTAAGGAGTGAAAAAGTTTTTGTGTTATATTTATAGAATGTTTTAGCGGCTCTATTATGTTATAGGCTTGTAAATCTTTTTTTTAATTAAGAAGGGAAGCGCTTTGGGATTGATGTCTAGTGTTTTTGTATACCTATAGTATATTGTTACCCAGGCCGGTGAACCAGTCTTTGCTGAGGGGTCGTACTCTGCTATTCTCAGTATTCTGTTAGTGTTGATAATAGAGTAGTAGGTTTTGATATCTGGCAAGTTCAGATCCCCTTTGTTTTTGAGAAGTGTTAGTTTTTGATAGAAGATTCTGGTCTTTTTAGGTTCCCATACAGATTTTGCTAGAAAGGTATGAATTTGTTTGAAGAATTTATTATGTATAGTTATTTGAGATGTCATAAATAGATATATTAATCTAGGTAGTATGTTCATTTTAATTATTGATACTGTAAATAAAAACGGTAGCTTAAGGTTATTCCATCTTGTACAATCCTGTGAAATATTTTGCCATTTGAGAGTTATGTTATGTTGGTAGAATTCCCCAGGTATTTGGTTTCTTCTTTTATTTTTATTAGGGAGATGAGTCTAGGCGACCTTAAGGGGAATATATTCGTTTTATTAAGGTTTCATTTGTAGTTAGATATGTATGAGAATTGCTCAATTGTGTTTATTATTTTGGTCTTGTCTGAGCTTGGTGTAGTAAAGTATATGTTTAAATTGTCTGCAAATGCTGAAAAATAAACTTTGAAGTTATGTATTGAGGGAGGATTATAATATGTATTTTGTTTAATATATAGGAATAGGGGTTCTAGGTATAGGTTGAAAAGAAAGGGTGATAGCAGGCAGCCTTGTCTTGCTCCATTTTTTATCAAAATTCTGTTTGACCATGTTTTGTTTATATATAGGGATGTATATGGATTACTATAGAAAATTTGAATAATCTGTATAAAATTTTTAGGTATGTCAAAGTGAGGTAACATTTGCAGCAAGAATTCAAGATTGACCCTATCAAAAGCCTTGTGTGCATCTACTACCATTGTGAAAATGTTGGTATTTCTCTGATTTGCAATGGATATTAACGCTCCTAATGTTAGCGTGTTGTCACTGGTCTGTCTACATGGTGTAAACCCAGATTGTTCTGGAGAAATTATTTTCTGTATCAGATTTTTAACTCTATTTGCGAGTATTGAGGTCAGGTTCTTGGTGTCTATATTTAGAAGAGAGATGGGTCTATATCTGTCTGGATTTCTAGGGGCTGCTTGGTCTTTTAATATAAAAATAGTTTTAGAGGCATTAAAGTGAATATCATGTATGTTGTTATTTATTATATAGTGCAGCACGCGGTATAATAATTTGGCAACTAGTGGCCTGAAGGATTTATAAAATTCTGAGGTAAGACCATCCGGTCCTGGGGCCTTGTGTGGTTTTAGATGTTTAATTGTTGTGGTTATCTCATTAATGGAAATGGGCTCCATTAGTTTTTTTTTTGTTGATCTAAATCTAGTTTAGGGAATTTTAGTTTTTGAAGAAAAAGATCCCTATCCCCCTTCAAGGCTTGTAGAATTTGTTCTCCATATGTTTGAGTATATATTTGTTCAAATACTTTGATACTTTCCTCAATTCTTGTATAGTTTTTCCCTCGGTAATTTACTTCTGCCATAATTGAGGTGGATTTTTGTTGAGCGATAATTCTGGCCAATGCTCTGGAAGGAATTTGGGCTTCTTCTGCATAATTAGACAACTGTCTTGTCTCATAAAAAGATAAATTTATGTTCTCGAACATATGTAGGTCTCTTTCTAGTTTTAGGAGGTCCATTTCCATTTGATTATTAGTTATTTATCAATTCTCTTGAACGTTGTTCTATTTTCTCCTTTATTTTATGTTCCTCTTTCAGTTGGATTTTTTATAATATGCTGTTTTTTTAATGAAATTTCCTCTGATTTGTGTTTTGGTCGATGCCCATTCTATATCCATTGGTGTTTGGGAATTGTAGATATTTACAAGGGATGTTTTTAATATATCCTCAATCTCTTTTACTACATCTGTTTTGAAGAGCAGATTAGGATTTAATGACCAGTTATTAGCTCTATTGTTTAAAAACCTTTTTTTGTCCAAGTTGATACTCAGTGTAGCTTTGGAATGATCCGGCAGAAATCTAGTGTGTATGAGTATTGTAGGGTCCATGTTAATGAGTATGTCTAAGATTAAAAAGAAGTCTATTCTCACCCACATTTTATGGCATTGGGAGTAGAATGTGCAATTCCCAGTTCTGTTATCTTTATCCTCATATTTAAAGAGGTCATATAGTTTGAAGTCTTGTTTAAGTTCATTTAAAGCTATTGTAGCTTGTCTATTATGTGGTTTGGTCGGGTTCGATTTATCCTTTCCTGGGTTTTGATATGTGTTCCAGTCACCACCAATTATTAGATAATGATCTTCCAGCTGGTTTAGAATTGGGTACAGTGACATGAAAAAGAGATGTCGGTTGCTATAAGGTGCATATACATTTAACACCATTATGGGTTTTGGAAATACTGTGTTAGTAAATGTTACATAGCACCACCTTCCCTCTTTGTCAGCCTTAGTTTCAAGTAAGTATTTTATCTTAAAAATGTTTTTTAATTATTATGGTCACCCCAGCACTGTTAGTTTTGTCCCCAAAAGCTATAATTTGTCTTATTCACTTTTTTCCCCAATATCTGTCCATTGCTCTGAAGTTAAATGCGTTTCTTGAATTAAGATGAGATTAGCTTTGGTTTTCAGGGCTAAATGTAAAAATAGTTTCCTTTTTTCTTCATTTTGTAGTCCTTTAACATTCCACGTTTCAATTTCCCACATTTATGTGATAGATATGCTTGTTTTAACTGATCTGTATGTTAATTTAGATTTATGGTCTTTGTATGTGTTGTTATAGTGTGTCATTGGAAAGCATCTAGCTATTCCCGTCCCTACACTGTGCCTACCCACTATACCCCTGGACTAGGAATAAATGAGGGAATACAATGTGATTTTATTATGTACCATAAGATTCCCACTAATATTAAATTGTGTTTTTTCTTTACGTATAAGTTTGTGACATGGTATCCCCCTTATGTTACTATATCGAATAGGACAAAGCTTAACAGATAAGTTCTCTACAAAAAACACTGCTGAGTCGTATCCCTAGTCTCACCTTTTAAAAGTATTATACCATTAGAGTACTGCAGTTAAAGTGCAGAACATACAGCTTATAACTTTATGATCTATTTCTCATAAAAGTGTGTTTTTAAACAACATGTTAATGATCAAATTCTCAATTAGATATGGCAAAATATACAACAATGTAACCTATATTTTTAAGCCAGACGTCATATTTAAATGATCCTCCATATATTTCTCTTACCTTCCCTCTTATATATATAAATTAGCTAGCTTCTGTGTTCAGGGATTCTTCTATAGCAATCTATAACAAACTCTGATTGCATTATTGGCATCGAAACAGAAGTGGGTATATGAGGGAAAAAAAGGGTTTGCAAGCTTAGGCAGGTATATATACTGTTAAGACTTGCTTGTTTAGATTATATTTATATCTTCAGCAGTCAACTAGGTTGTATTCATATTGTCATATAATTCCTCTCCTCTAAACTGCGTAAACTCACATTCCTGCAGTTATTCCAGTTAAACATCATTATTTCAATCAAGAACCATTTACTTAACCTGGTTCTGCCAGACTCACATCCAGAAATTAAGACTGGATTCTTTACAATGAGCTTGCATTGGAGAATCAGTCACAATTTTGTTATGGTAAAACAGTACCTTATTCTTCTGATTCTTCAAAGTCATGTTTGCAGGATTTACTAGTCATCTTTCAGTCAGTTGTTGTCTTATTAATTGTTTTATGTCAATTTTTGTGATTTTTGAGTCAGAAATCACTTCTTGGTCTTGCTGTACCTTCCTTTCAGGTCGTTTTGGTTTTATAGTGTTCTGTGTTTATTCATACCTTACTTGGATAGAAGGAAGTTTCTCTGTTCGCTGTGAGAGAGGGAGCTTTGATCAGCCTATCTGTCCCTGGAGGAGTGGTTTCAGCCCAGAAATTAGTAATTTATTGGCCATTTTGGGCTAATTTCTATCTCTTTCATTTCCCTGCTATAAAACCCTCATTTGCACAGTTTTGCATGCCGGGCAGCGCTGGTTAGCTAGGGTATAACTATTCCTGGCTCCACAAAGTCTACTCTTTAATTTTTCCCTTGGAACTAGACAAACTTTAACTTAAGCACTCAAACCATTCACTTCTCATCCTAGCACTTGCTCAAAACTCATAGCAAGCACTAATAAACCTTAGCACTAGACCCCCCTATACTGTAGAGAAGGACAAGGCTCTCTGTTCGACCTTACCAGCCAATCAGTAAAACAATTCACTGTACCTATCCAGACATGTCCAAAAGGCAGTTTCAGGTGTACTCTCCGGTCCAACTGGTGAATCTGGAAATTTTGAGGCAATGTTACAATTGCCTCATGTACACAGACAACCCTCTACTCCTTCCACCAAACATTAATACATGTGAGAGATTCAATTATACAGCCAAACTGGAGGCTAAGCTCTCTAAACCCAAGAATGGACCAGGCAGTCAAGAGGAGAAGGGAATTACTTGCATCACACCACCAGTCTCACATAAACCTATGAAACCAGCACTGGCAAAAAACACACATAAATACACGAAAACATACTTGGAGGCTCTAAATAAAAATCTGCAAAAGCAACAGAGACCTCCAAAGCAGACATCCAAGTAACCTCCACCCCCCAACACAAACCATGAAACACATACTTAAAGTACAGCCAAAAACATTGCTTACATACAATCATACAAACCAAACCAAAAGCCCAAGATAACTCTGAGTCAGTCCTCACCTTACATTGATAGTTTTTCAGCCCTTTTCCCTGTGGGGGAGGGATCCATAAGTTCCTGGTTAATCCTGTCCTGACTGCTCTTTTCTCCATTCTCCCTATCTGCCACTCCCACCCCCACCCCCTGATTATCTTCATTAGTCAGCCCCCTCCTAGGGTGCCATCTTTAATCAAACTCTGTACTACCTGACTCACATTCATTTCATCCTGTAGCTGTTGTACCTTCCCTACCCCTCTGTTCATTGTGCCTGCACAGCAAGTAAGTTACTTTGCATTACTGTCCTCTTATTACTGATAGCTGCTGATTTATTAGGTTATTACTGTTAAATACTGAGTTATTTGATGGTGCTAAGCTGTAACTGCTGTTCAGAACTTATAAATGCTTTGAGAGCTAGCTAATGTTCTAACTTACAAACTGCTTGTTTTTTTATCTTGTTTTATGAAGTTAGAGCTTTAATTGTTGAATATCTGACAGGCATCCGGCTAACTGTTTTGCAGAGGTCATTCATGTTCTGATTACATTTGTAAGCATTCCTATGGCATGCTACTGTACTTAGAAGACTTACAGGCTGGCCTTTATAATTGCTTTTATAGAAGGCTAAGTGAACGCAGTTCATGTTACTGTTAGTTCATACTGTATAACATAGCTCTAGAATTATTGTCCTAAAACAGCCATACTTTGCTTTGTGCATTATATCCTGTGTGTATTCACTGAAGTATACAGCTGTTATCACTGGACTTAGAGGCTGTATGTTACTGCTATTAGTCTGTGGTTTTACAGAGCTGATACTGCATGCACTATAATCAATTTTAATTATAATGTATGCAATATAATTAATTTTACTCTCCAGCTCTATTCCTTGCATGCTCTCCACTTCACATTCTTGTAACCATTGCACTAATTCTGCCTTATTTACCTTTATTTTTCAGCTTGCACGGGTTTCTTTCCTGAGTGACCCCCCCCCCAACCTGGGCTCACTGCATAAAGCAATTTCTACCTTCTCCACTGAAGTTGGCTATCTTAACTAAGTAAAACCTCTGGGAAGCAAGAACCTGATTCCCTCCAGCTTTTCAATTGTAATAGGTGAACTACAATTTAGTTTTTGTAAACTGTTGAGGCTTAATGGTGTATACACAACAACAGTGAAGAGATCTAGCCAATTGCCACTAGATTGGGCTATACTACTTTGAATCAGCCTTACACTCACACAGTGTTCCAGTCCCAAACATTTACTTTTTAATTTGGTAAAGTAATTTTGCTCCCTCCTTATTAACTACATTTGCTAGTTTACCCCTAGGATCCAATTAAAATTAGCCTGAAAACTGGTGTAAAATTAAAAAAGAATAAAACAAATTAAAGAACAGCCAAAAATATTGCTTACATACAATCATACAAACCAAACCAAAAGCCCAAGGTAACTCTCAGAGTCAGTGTTAGCCCCGCTCCGCTCCCCTCCCTGCCCCCAAATTCCACCCGCCCCCACTAGTGCTAAATTTAAACCAGACTTTGCCACTCCCTTGCCACTCACCTCCTGCTAAGTACCAATTAGCACCTCACACATCATTGAGCAACCCTGCCCCCTTAACCCATTTCCTTCTCTCTTATTCTTCCACACAGTCAGCCATCACATTTGGCCTGCCCCCTATCAAAATGCAAATAAGCAAAAAAACACTAATTACCCAAATGCCTATACTGTTTCTATTTTACCATCTCACTGCCTATGAACAAACACTTGACCATGGTATTCACTACCCAAATGGTCAAACAAACACACATGATTTCACACATAACACCAAACACTTTACCTTCCCCAGCACACCAAATATACCACCCTCTATAAAATACCACCCCTGTATAGCCATAAAACATAATCCTAAAGACAAAGACTATATAAAGCTTATAAACAAACTACTAAAGCTCAGAATATCCTGTCACTATAACCTTATAACACATGGAGATATTCATCCCAACCCTGGCCCACCCACACCCAATAACCTCCACTCCCCTACCACAAACCCAACAGTCAAGCTACCCATGAATACTCCCACTAGTTCCCTCCTAGCATTTCGCCTAAATATTAGAAGTATTAACAATAAGATTTCCAACCTACATGCCCTCTTAGCAAGCCACTCCCCAGACATTATGTGTCTTACAGAAACCTGGCTAAAACCCAGTACTACTGACAATGAGATACTACCTCCAGGATACAATATTCACCAGTTAGACCATGCTACAAGGAAAGGAGGTGGGATAGCAGTCCTTTACAAAAACACTCTAACCGTTAATAGAGACACTTTTCAACCTCCCCAATTCAATAATGCGGAACTCCTCATAACCAAGCTACAAATTAACCAAAACAAGCACTTGAACATCGTCTGTGCATAAATTCCACCAGGCAACAACCTAAATACCCTAGAAGATCTTCTTTACTGGTTATCCACTACCTATCCCCAAGAAACTATAGTTCTTGGTGATTTTAACACTGACTGGCACCCCTGCTCCTCCGACCCCCCCCCCCTCTCACTCATATAAACCTATCTGGGTTTAAACAGACCATAAGCTCTTCCACTAGGATAAACAAACCAACCAACAAGGAAAGTATCCTAGACTGGATCCTAGTTAATAACCAACCCCAACTGTACACAGCTGATACTCTCCCTGATGATCTCAGCAACCGTTGTCTAACCTATATCATAAAACATAAGGCAGGAAACCCTCACCAGCCCAAATATAAAACACTTAGAAACAGGAAAAACTTTGATGCTGCTATCCAAAATGAATTAAAAGCAGTTGACTGGTCAAAACTAAAAAATCTAACATTAGAGGAGGCCATAGATCACTTTAACACTAAATTCCTAAGTATCCTTGATTCCCATGCTCCAGCACGTACAATAAAAACTAGATCAAATACAGCACTATGGCTCACAAAAGATACCAAAGCTAAAATCAAAACTAGAAACAGAGCCTGGGCCAGCTGGAGAACAACCAAAGCCCCACTTGACCATCTAAAATATTGTCAACTCAGGAATGATACAAATAATCTGTTTTACTGGATAAAAAAAGCTTCTACCAAAATTTCCTACAAAAACACCACAACAACCCTCAAAAGTTCTGGGCAGGCTTAAATCAATTACTTTGCCCAGGTTACTCCACCACCCCAACCCCGGCTAACTACACCCATAGTTCACCAGAGATCATAGCTAGTGCCTTTAATAACTTTTTCACTGAAACAATCCAATCTCTAGCAAATCAACTAACCCCCTTTAACTTAAACCATATGCCTAATCTACCTAATAATCACCCGGAATTTAGCTTCCAGCCAATATCCATTAGTTTTATCAAAACACTTCTAAAAAAACTAAAACCTACCACCCTTGCTGCTGACTTCCTCCCTGCAGAGTACCTACAAATAGCTGCAGATGCCATTGCATATCCCATATCTATCCTCATCAGCAGAACCTTATCGGAAAATGCTATCCCCTCCCTCTGGAAAATATCTCACGTCATCCCACACCATAAAAGTGGTAGCTCCTCAGACATATCCAGCTATAGACCCATTGCCATTCTTTCCCCACTAGCCAAAATAATAGAGAAATCTGTACACAAGCAACTAATCCAATACCTTTCACAGAATAACCTACTATCCGACTCCCAGCATGGTTTCAGGCCATGCCACAGTACCACATCAGCCCTCCTTTCCTTTACTACTGCCATAAACCAAAACAGGAATGACAGTAGGCTAACCTCTGCCCTCTTTCTTGACCTATCAAAAGCCTTTGACATGGTCAACCATGAACTTCTCATTCTTTCACTAAAATCTATTTCCCTCAACAAGCCTGCTATCCAGTGGTTCCATTCCTACCTGACTGGTAGACAGCAGGTGGTACTGTGGCAGGGCAAACTCTCCAGCCAGTTACTTCTCACACTTGATGTCCCTCAAGGCTCCATACTAGGTCCACTACTCTTCTCTATTTTTATCAACAACCTCCACACTGCTATCCCTAAAGCCACCTGCATTCAATACGCAGATGATTCCACTCTCATCTGCTCAGCCACCTCCCCATCCGACTTGCAAATCTTAACCCAAAATACATTTAACACTATCGAGAACTGGCTCACCAACCAACGCCTACTTCTGAACCCCAATAAAACTAAACTTCTACTCTTCTCTCCCACTAGTAGATCCACCACACTTTCATTCTCTGTCACATCTAACAATGGTACCACTATTTCCCAGATAATCACACCAAACTGCTAGGGGTTATCATAGACAATAATCTCAAATTTGACCTACAGGTCAACAAAACCATACAGACCATCAATAAGAAGCTTGGATCACTGTATAGAAACATGACATTTTTAACCCCACTGGCTAGGACTGCAATTGCCTGATCACACCTACTCTCTACTCTTTTATATGCCTCACCTGTACTCTCAAACCTCAACAAATCTGAACTAGGTAAGCTGTCCCATAGCTACAATCATATTGCCAGATTCGGCACTGGCTCCACCTATAGAACCCACCACTGCCAGAACCTTAAACAACTAGAGTGGCTAGAACTGCCCAGCTTAATTCAATTCAATCAACTCTTAATAGCTAACAAAATTTTGCACCACCCTGAGGATACCCCCTCACTTAAAAATATTATTAAGCCATATAGCAACCTAAGATGCCTACGGTCAGCCAATAAACTACTGGTCCAAAACCCACAAAGCTAATAATTATGCTGGTGAATCCCTGTTTGCCAACTTCATTCATTGCCAAACTATATAACCCTACAATCCTCCAAAAGTCTCTTAAAAAAAACGTCAAACAGTATCTCAAAGTGAATTGGCTATACCCATGTACCAACTCTGACTAAGTTATAAACTAAAAGCATATTCTGCAATTATCATAACTTGTAACTACATCACCAAGCTCTACTTCCAATCTGATGTCTCTTACTTTTAATTGTCTGTCCATGAGAATTGTGAGTCCCTACTAGGGAACACTACTAACCCATTGTATATAATCACTTTGTTTTTATAATTGTTTGCTAACTTCTGTGTAATCTATGTAAGTTTGTCTATGTGGAGCTTTTCTCCCCAGGCCTCCCCTGAAAATGGACATGTATCCAGTCGGACTATCCCGGTAAACAAATGTAAAATAAAATAAATAAATAAATACTTCACAAAACCAGGGTGCCACACAATCACAGCCCTTAAGGCAAAATAACATAACCAACACACTAGTAATAGGTGACTCTATAGTCAGGCACACTGACGTCCCACTCACTATGCTGAACAAGGAGAAGGTTACTGTTAGCTGCCTGTTGGGTGCCAGGATCCGCCAAATAACACAAGCACTCAGGTCACTCCAGAACAAGTACAATTATGACTCATTGTCATTGTCATTGTCCATGTTGGTGTGAATGACCTGAGCCGTACCTCCCTGGACTACATGAAAAGAGACATGGAGGTGGTCTCTGATCACGTAGCCCAGGCCGGTATGACCCTGACCCTGAGTAGCATCCTGCCCTCACCAAGAATTATACCACAGTACAGAGAAAACATTATCAATTTCAACAATTGGCTAAGCTTCTGGTGTCATTCAAAGGGGATCCAGTGTCTGTCAGCCTGGGATGACATGCTCAACAAGCCACGCTGCTTCACTAGAGATGGCTTGCACCTGTCACCCTTAAGTTTTCGAATACTGGCCAAGGCTCTTGCTATCCCCATAGTGCCTTTTTTAGGCAAGGCTCAAAAGACAAACCCACCACCGTAAGTAGCACAAGTAACAAAAAACTAAGGGTAATGCTACTCAATGCCAGAAGTCTAAACCTCAAAATGCATTCACTCCTCAGTATGGAGAAAATCAATATATGTGCAGTAACAGAAACCTGGTTTAAGGCTCCAGAGAGCACCCCAGCACTACCAGGCTACAACTCATACCATACATTTTGAGCACAAAACCCAGACTGAAATACAAAAGGCGGGGCATATCCATATTCATCAAGGATACCCACACCTCCAGGTTAGTGGCACAGCACAATGCTTCAGAGATCATCCACGTGCAACTAACAATGGGCAAATCTGCTATTCAAATTATAGCTTGCTACAGATCACCCACCATGTCCCAGGACCCCCACTCCGCATTCATGGAAACACTGGGAAACATAAAGGTCCCACCAAACACCCTGATATTGGTGATTTCAGTTACCCAAACATTAACTGGGAGAACTACTCAAGTACACACTGGGTTGTCCAACATTTCCTAGAATTTATAAACTCAAACACCCTGGATAAATTGGTCAACACCCCCACTAGAGGTGACAACATATTGGACCTATCACCAACATGGGCGACCGGTGTTCAACACTGGAGGTCAACCCCTCGCTGGTTAGATCTGACCATAAACTAATCACTCTGGATATCCACATTCCACCACCAACCCCGGTCAACCACCGTGAAAAACTTTTCAAAAGCAAACTTCACGTTACTTAAGACCGAGGTGGGAATTTCAAAGCCCCCATGCTAAAGGATAACACTGTCCAAGATGCAAAATCCTTTACTAATGCACTCTACGGGCACCTGCAAGAATGCATGGATCATGGTATCCCAAACAAAACCAAGACTCACTCCTCCAAGGAAAGGAAACAAGTCTGGTGGACCCCTGCCATAAACATGCTATACAATAGAAGGAGGAAACTAGTACAGAAAAGAGTAAAATCCCACGAAGGGAAGACATCCCTGATCAGTATCAGCAAGAAACTACGTTCCCTCATAAAATTGTCCAAGGCTAGCTTCGAAAGAAAAATTGCCATGGACTCCAAAGATAACCACAAGGCATTCCTTAGCTATGTCAAGAATCTAAGTGTCAATTCTCAGATCTGCTCGGAGTTAGTACAGAATGGCACAAAGTACACTGAACTGACTGATATAACCAGCATCCTGGCAGACAGGTTCAGTGCAAACTTCACCCCCCCACCCCCAATAGGGCCCATAACTATACCAGAAGAATGTAGTGCTCCTGAAATCACAGACACTCAGGTTAAAACAGCCCTCTCCAAAGCCAAAAACACAGCATCAATGGGACTGGACAGTGCCCCAGGCTGCGTCCTACATGAGCTCAAAAATGAGCTAACCCCTCACCTAAACACACTGTTTATACTCAGCCTCTCCATAGGCTACGTGCCCACAGAGTGGCACACAGCAACGTGTATTCCGTTCCACAAAGGTGGAGCCACAACAGACCCCGGGAACTATCGACCTATAAGCCTGACTAGCTTGGTCTGCAAAGCTATGGTGTGCATCATCATGGATCTCATTAACAGAGACATTGAAAACCTCCAAACACTGGACCCAGTTCTGTTTTGTTAAGGGCAGATCATGCCTCCTAAACCTGGTGGACTTCTTTGAGACAGCTACCAAGGCCATAGACGAGGGAAAGGTGGTCCACAAAGCCTACCTAGACCTCACAAAGGCCTTCTACACCATTCCCCACTCAGGTATTATAGACAAGTTCACCAGCCTGAACATAAACCCCTATGTCATGAGATGAGTTGCCAACTGGCTCATGGACAGAACCCACATGGTAAGAGTTGTGGGAGCTAGATCTGACTCTAAACCGGTTACAAGTGGCGTTCCCCAAGGCTCAGTCCTAGGACCCCTCGTGTTCGGCATATACTTCTTAGAAGTACACGCAAGCATAGGAGGACTATGGCTGACCAAGCTCACAGATGACTGCAAACTAGGGGCTATAACTGACTCTCCGGCTGACACAGACATCCCCCAAAAGGGTCTCACTGAGACAGATACCTGATGTCAAAACCATGGCCTCAAGCTAAATGCCAAAACGTACATAGTCATCCCCTTTGGTAAAAACAAAGTACCCACAAACTACCACATAGGTGGTAGCCCCCTAAATACGGAAGACATAATAAGGGATCTGGGGACCCAAGTAGATAGTAACCTCTCCTTTGATAATCACATTGTCAAAGTGGTTAGAAAATCCTTCTATGTGGTCCACCTAATCACAAAAGGGTTTGCATCCAGATCGAAAGAGGCCATTGGGCCCCTCTACGCATCACTCATCAGACCCATCATAGAGTACAATGCCCCATTTGGGATGTACCTTACAAGACACCTGCAACAACTGGAAAGACCACAGAAGTACCTCACCAAGAGGATCACTGACCTCAAGCAGATGTCCTATGCAGCTCAACTGAAGAAACTCCAGCTGTACTCGGTTGCATACCGCCTACTCAGAGGTGATCTCTGCCTGACATACAAGGCCATGTCCAACCCAGAATTGATGGACATGCTGCACCTAAAGAAAACCATAGACCCTCGAGCCACATGCTCCAGGGATCTAAACCTCACCACAACAATAAATAGGACGTGCTGGAGGATAGATTCCTGTCCCAGAGACTTCCCATGCTCTGGAACAAGATTCCAATCTACATTAGGCAGAACTTCTCACTAACCCTCTTCAAGAGAAACCTTGATGAGTGGATGGAAAACAGAAAGTTTACCCCAGGGATCACTTCAATGGCTCTGCTGGACAGAAGCACAGGGAACTAATCTAAGGGAGCGTTGAAAGCCAAAACATTCTGGCTAGGCTTATAAATGCCTTTGGGCAGATAGCCTAGTACTTACCTATGAACCTATGAACCTGTAGTGGAGCTTTTGAGCTCGAAGGGGGACTGTTTTAATATACCAGATTCCTGGGAAATGGTGTCACCTTATATTACACACATCAGAAATGGCAGTTGAATTTTAGTTCCTACCTGGTTTTCATTTCCTTTTCCTGTGTTCCTCGTGGCTCCCATAATTGATTTAAGGGCCTATGCAGCAAGGGAAACTCTCAGGGTGTGTATCCCATCAAAAACATTCACAATTCAGTCCGATTTTTACTCAAGGGTAGTTTTTAATATCCAGCCATTTTATTTAGTTTCTGGAGGTGAAATCTGCTTGGAAACTGACAGGAAAGTCTCTTTTGCTTCCTTGGGGTTAGCAATCATGTATTTAACATCTTTTACATTGGAAATTAGAAGGTTTGGGTATTTTATCTGGAACTTTATTTTCTTTTCTATCAGAAACTTGCAGTATGGAGATAGAAGTTGCCTTGCTTGCCTTATCTGAATTGACAAATCTTGAGCAAAGGAAATGTTATTATTATTCCAGGTGAGTGTCCTTTTCTTCTTGGCTGCAAAGAGTATTTTATTTACATCTTGATAGCTTTAGATTTTGGCATACACAGGTCTTGGTCTCAAGGATGACTGAGCTTCTCTGAGAGCTCTGTGGGCTCTCTCTATTATTATTTGTTGTGTTGCTTCAGAATCATCTAATAAAGATTTTAGTATGAGTTTGATAGTTGGTATTAGATCAATGTGTGACACAGTTTCAGGGATTCCCCTTATGATAATATTGTTTCTCCGAGTTCTTGCTTCTAAATCTATTATTTTTGCTTGTAGACTTTGCAGCTCTTTGCCATGGGAATCAGTTCTCTGAGATATAGAGTCTAATTTTATTTCATTTTCTAGTATTTTTGTTTCACATTTTTCAATTCTGGTTAGAATTTGATTAAATGAGTCTCCAAATGTTTGAAACGTGTGGATAAGTCCTGTGTTGCTTGTTGAATGGGCAATAAAGCTGTTTTTATGTCTTCCAGGCTAGCTGGCTATTCTGACTTGATTTTATTTGCAGGCTTGGAATTGTCAGATTGCTTATTTGTCCTCTGTCTTTTTGGAGTTGGGTCTTTGTCTTGTGAGGCTAGTATCGAGAATTTGGTTTTAGTTGTTAAAGTCTCTATATTATTTTCTTCTTTTGACATCTTGCTTTTAGGTAAGTTTTGCAGACTTTATGTATGACTGCAGGGCCACAGCACCACACGGCTACAGATGATTTCTAGAATCGTAGTTAATCCTTTTCTTTTAAAAGGAAGCTGTTGCTTTTTTCCCCCTTTTTTTGAATACTGTTTGTTGTCTGGAATAGATATCCAGCCGTATGTCTTTGTTTTTTAGTCTGCGCTGTCTTCTGGGTTTATTATAATCCAGGGTATTTCAGAGAGCTAGGTGCTTGCGGTGCTCACAGAACAGCGACCATCTTGAACTGGCATTGAGTTTTACGCCA
Source organism: Protopterus annectens (assembly GCF_019279795.1). Classification (NCBI taxonomy): domain Eukaryota; kingdom Metazoa; phylum Chordata; order Ceratodontiformes; family Protopteridae; genus Protopterus; species Protopterus annectens. The sequence continues at coordinate 681,290,446 of NC_056735.1, forward strand.
TGACTTTGGTACCAGTCATTTGCCTGTGTTAGTAAAAAACAACAAAAGTACCAAAATCCAACATGGCAGACTGGCAAAATAAAATAAAATTAAAACATTAATTCAGAACAGTAAGCTCTTTCACGGTGTATCAAACCGCTTCATCAAACTGATTCTTAAAAGTACACAATAGGTTTAAATAGCTAGCATAAAATCAGTTAACACCATCACTAAAAACATTTTAAAGAAACAGTCTCCAAATAATTTAACTTAGATGAACATCAGTAAAAACATTACGAAAAAGCTCATATGTGAAATAAAAACTGACAAAAATAAAAAGCATTTAAAATGTCAGTGTTTAAGTGGTCTTGCCTTTAAGAATGGTTTTAATGAAACAACCTCATTTAAACCTGGTTCTTTATCTGCATTCAGTGACAGAATCCATTTCCATTCAGCAGATTCTGTTGTGTTCCTAATATCCCCCCCCCCTCTTAAATTCTCTGAAATTATTTCTAGCACCAGAATGTTGAAGGTATGGTCAGCACCAAAATTCATTACATGTTTAGCAAGGGCATTCGTGTCTTTCTTATTTTTAATATCCCTCTGATGTTCCAAGATTCTATCCTTAAGCTATGTGTTACTCATACCTATATAAAATGCAGGACACTTAGCACAATAACTAAGATATACTATGTTTCTGGTCTTGCAATCAGCATAGAAATCTATTTCTACCTGAAACTTATTATGTGAATGTACATAATTCATACCTGTATGAATAAACTTACAGGCTGTGCAATTCCTACATTTAAAAGTACCTTTCCTAGTCAATGTTAAAACCTTCGTAGTAGTGGATGCATTATAGCATAGGTGCCTCTTTAATGATCTATTATTTTTAAAAGAGAAGTGTGGCACTGTATCTATGACAATTCTTAGTTCATCCACTGTATCGAAAATATCCGAGTTACCTTTGATGATATCACAGACTCTATAAATATCTGATGAGTATGTTAAAGGAAATCTAAGGACCTATGTTCTCTCATTTATATGAGTATCTTCATTTAACAGTGGTTCAGAAAAGTAGGGCCTTCCTTTACTTTGTCTCTGTTTTAATGCATCTGTTATGCATCTATCAATTTCATTTATTAAGTATCCTTTATCTAAGAAATCTTGCTTCAGAGACTCAAGTGCTAAACTAAGCTTTTGATCCTTATTACAGAGTCTCATGACCCTAAGTACTTGTCCCTTAATCACATTCTTAGGAATATGCCTGGTGTGCAAACTACTCTTGTGAAGCAGACAGTTCCTCCAAGTGGATTTTCTATAAATACTAGTCTCCATATGATTAAAGTCTAATTTCTTCATCATAACATCTAAAAATTCAATTTGTCCCCAGGAATATTTAAATGTGAATCTAAGAAAACCTGTAGATTGATGCAAGAACTCTACAAATTCAACAAGGGTCTCAGGTGAGCCATTCCATAAAAGGAAGATGTCATCCACAAACCTAACGTACCAAAAGATGTGGTGAGAAAACCCTGTAGCTTGTAATAAAACATCTCTCTCCCATTGTACTAAGGCCAGGTTGGCGTAGCTGTTTGCACATGCTGTGCCCATTGCTATGCCAACTTTCTGTACATAAAACTGTTCCTCAAATAGGAAAACATTATTTTCAAGTTCAATCAGATGGAGACTAGTATTTATAGAAAATCCACTTGGAGGAATTGTCCTTGTTGAATCAGTATGGGTAAAGTTTTGTTGAGTCTCTTACTACTTTTGCAAGAATTTTGATGTCCGAATTTAATAATTAAATCAGTATATAATTTTCTGTAACTTCAGTATTATTTTATCTTTTGGAAGAAGTATTCGTCCTTAATAAGTCATATAATTGTTAGTGTCCATATTAATAAAATTCATGCTCTAAGTATCTGTCTTCCTGACAAACTTATTCTATGTAAAATGTACTAGTACCATTTTTGAGCATCCAAAATGTATTAACTTTTGTAAAGATTTTATTTATTTATTTTTATTTATTCATTCATTCATTCATTTATTTATTTATTTATCTATTTATTTGCCATTTGTTAACCAGGTTAGTCCATCTGAGCCAATGGCCTGTTTTCAGTGGAGACCCAAGGAGAAGAGCTTTAGTAATACAAACATAAAAAGATAATATAGTAGGTAATATACAAAACCCAAGAAAAACAGTGCAGCAATACAACATAAGCAAAAACTACATATGCAGTAATCAGGTGAAATGAATAACTGTAATAAAAATAAAACAAAATGAAGTAAAATACAACTAGTATATTTAAGTATATCTTTCCCAAGTAGCATAATGTAGTATTGTCTAGTGAGCAGATTAGTCATTGAATTATTAGATGCAGACAGGTAGTGAAAAGAAAAAGAAAGGAAAATGCAGATTATATATGATTTAGGCAAGGACAGGCTTTTGAGTTCAAAAAGTAGTGCTTGACTTCAGTTTTAAAGCAGCTGGAACTAGTGATGCTATGAATGTGAGGTGGTAGCCTATTCCACGCATGGGATAGAGAGTGTTTATGGAGGAGTTTACCATAAGTTTTGTTGGGTTTATAGATGTCTAGAAGGTGCTGGTCAGAATGACGAAGAGACTGAGTTGGGGTATAAGGGGATACTAAGGTAGAGAGTGATGGGTAGGCTAGCAGTTTGTTGAGTAGGGCGTGTGTCAGCTGCAGCTGGGCAAGTAGTAAGAGCTGGGGGAATTCTAGCCATTGAAGCTGTTTCAGAGCAAGGCAATGATGGGATTCATAAGGTCAGTTACTGGTGAATCTGCCTATGTTATTGTAAGCTTGTTCTAGTTTGGAGAGAGATGGTTTGACTGGAGGTGAGTTAGGATAGAGACGGTGTAGAGGATACATAGAAGGAGATAGGCTTAGGCAAGGGTGGGTTTGGAGTCGGGAGCAATCATTTTCTTATTCCTGTATAGAAGACCCAGTTGCATGTTAGTTTTTTTGATACAGTGTTAGATATGGATGTGAATTTGAGTTGGTCATCGATTATTGTACCCAGTACCTCAGCTATGATAAGACTATTATTTAGCAACGAAACAGTAAAGGTGGATTTAAGGTGGTGGGGAGTTTTGGGGAGAAATAGTAGGAGCTTAGTTTTTTGGGGGGTTGAGTATAAGTTGATGCTCTGTGAGCCATTTTTCCACAGATGAGAAGGCGTTTTGGGTGATAGAAAGAGGTTTAGAGATGTTGTCAGCAAAAGAGATAAGGGGAGAGTCATTGGCATACCGCATGAGGGAGGAGGTGTTGCAGGAGGAGTAAAGATGATTGGTGAAGATGTTGAATAGGAGGAGGCCAAGGACTGAGCCTTGAGGGACACCAGTTTGGATAGGTAGGAAAGGGGAGCAAGCAGATTGCCATCTGACAGACTGGAGCCTATTTGATAGATAGCTTGAGAACCAGTGGATAGTAGAGGGGGAGAGATTAAGGTCATTAAGCTTAGTAAGTAGCTTGGAATGGGAGACAGTATTGAAAGCTTTAGAGAGGTCAAGAAAGAGGCAAGATACAAATAGGTTTTTGTCCCTAGCTTCAACAACAGTGTGAGTGAAGGATAGGAGGGCAGTGGAGGTGCTGTTTTGTGGCCTAAAGACATGTTGAATGGGGGTCAGAAGATTTGCATTAATAAGGTGAGTTAAAAGATGATTGTGAATATATTTTTGAGGATTTTGGATAGAGGAGATAGGATGGCAATGGGGCTGTAGTTAGAGCGCTCAGTGGAGTTCCCTCCTTTGTGAAGTGGAATGGTATAGAAAGATTTTCAGATGTTGGGGACAGTAGACTCTTGGATAGATCTATTTATTAGGATAGAGACAGGATAGGGTATGGAATGAGCAGAGAGTTTAAGAAAGAGGGGAGGGAGGTTATCGGTAGAGGGAAAACTAGGTTTCAGTTTTAGTAGAAGTGACTTGATGTAGGCTGTGGAGACGGGGTTAAAAGAAAAAGGGTTGTGTTGCAGTGTAGGGAGAGGTGTGAGGGTGGTTATGGCTTTGGAAGGGTTGGGTAAGTTCGTGATTAGATTCAATGAAGTAGGTATTAAGTAAGGTTGAAGTTTCTAAGATAGAATTATTAGGGTAGGGGTTGGGGTGGTAGGTTTATTTGATATCATATTGATGGTATGCCAGAATTTTTTGGGGTTAGACTTTTGGGAAAACTGGGGATTATAAAAGTAAGTTTTCTTGTCTTTGTTAATTGCTGTTTTTGCAAGATTTCTTATTTCTTTATATTTTTGTAGGAATGTTGCCGATTTAGTTTTTAGCCATTTTTTTCCAGTTTTTGTCTCTTTCTTTCATGAGAGATAGGGTGTTTTTGGTGAGCCAAGGTGAGTAGTTGTCTTTGATTCTCATAATTCTAAGAGGAGTTAAAGAGTCAAGTATTTAAAGAAAAATGTGATTAAAGTGTAGAACGGCTTCATTAAGAGGGAGGTACTTAAGGAAGCCTTAGTTTATGGAAGTGAGCCTGTTATTGAAAGTTTCAGGATTAAAAGAAGAAAGTTTGCAACACTCTCTAAAATGGTGGAATTTAGATATTTGGGAAGAGTAACACTGGACTTGAATAGAGAGGTGGTCTCTTAGGGAGTTGGGCAGGGCTCTGGAATCATGATATAGGGTGAGGTTAAAGGAAATAATCCAGACTAAGGTGGTACCTTGGATACTGTTGTTGTTGAAGCGGGTAGGAGTTGTGATAAGGTGATAGAAGCTGTGTAGGTTGATTTGAAGGGAGTGAGAGGTAGAGGATAGTTTTGCCAGTCGATATTTACATCATCTAGTAGTAAGGTCTCATAAGGGATATTAATAGAAATCCATGCTAGAATAGATTTGAGGATGGGAATGTTGTTTCCAGGTGGGATATAGATGGAGGCAATGGCAAATTTCTTATGAGGGTTGAGGTGGCACTTTAGAAGTAGTAGTTCAGCTAGTTGAAAGTTAGGCAAAGATATTGGTAGGTGGATAGGTTAAGGTGTTCAGAATACATAATTGTGACACCTCCACCTTTTTGTTGCTTCTATCTTGGCAAAAGATGTTGTAATGGGGAGATAGTATTTCAGTGTTAGAAATATGTGGCTTTAGCCAAGTTTCAGATAGGGCCAGGATGTGTGGTGATTGGTGGGTGATCCAGGAGTATAGTTCTGTAACTTTATTAGGTAGACTTTGTATGTTAATAGCAAAGCCAGAGAGATGTTTAGTGAGACAGGTGTTTGTTTTGATTGGGCTAGATGAACCTGGGTTGGGGTGGATGTCACCGGATGATAGTGAATTGTTAGAAAAAGGGGAAGGTTTATTTGCATAAAGGTAAAATCCAGTGGGTTTGTATTTAGATTTGAAAGATGTGATAGAGACAGACAACATTTTTATTTTGATGAAATGTGTGAGGGAAGAGTTAAAGAGAAGGGCAAATAAGGAAGGGCAGGGAGGGTTCCTTGTGGAGAATAGGAGAAGTGTAGGTTGGGGATGAATGTGTATGATAGGTGGTAAGTAAGGAGAGGTACATAAGCAGGATTGATGTGAGGTAGAGGGGGGCATGGTATGAAATGAGATATTGATAGTAGAAGGATGACAGAGAGCTAGGTAAACTTGTGTGGGGAAGAGGTTATTTACTAGGGAGGAGTGAGAAATAAGATAAAAACATTGAATAGGGAGTATTAAGGAGAGATTAATTTACAAGGTAGAGAGGAGTGAGCAAGAAGGAAGCATTAGTAGATTAAGGGAAGGTAGAGTCAAAGGCTTGAGATATGCTAAGATGCTGTGAGTGTGAGGGAGATAATGAGAGGTTGGGTAAGTTTTAATTCTTGTTTTATTTCTTGTTCTAAGAATGGGAATTTCAACACGTATAGCCCTAACAATGGTTTTGGCATACTTCTTGTCTTTTTCTTATATACCCGTGATGTATATTATCCTTTTAAACCTTTATCATCAATAATTACATTTTAGCTAAAGCAATTGTTACTGTTTCTTTTATTGTCAAATAATTTGTTTGAGGTTTAATTATTCATGTACTGTGTCATCAGTTTTCTATGTTATAATATCTCTCCATGATTTCAACAGCACCAATGACACCCTGACCATACTGTGTAACAGAGAAACATACCCAGTGTTTATATACCAGTAATTACACTGTAACACCTAAAAGCATAACCAATTTTACATGTGATAAAATAAGTGTGTGTGTGTGTGTGTGTGTGTGTGTGTGTGTGTGTGTGTGTGTGTGTGTGTGTGTGTATGTATATATATATATATATATATATATATATAAAAGGGAACCAATCCACCTCGTCTCTTGAACCCCCTCCCATCCTTCGTATTATCCTGCAAAGGATCCCTCACTCACAGTAGACCACATGACTTTATACAGCCATGCTTGCCATCCAGGAGGAGCCACACTTCTTAATTGGACTGGAAACATATCTCTCCCTGGCAGTCACCTGCAAGATAAACAAAGATATTTTATTTGCTGCATGTTTTTTTTTTCAAATGGGACTTAGAAAGCAATAACCTTCCAATTAGTTTAAATTCTAAAGTCAGATTTTCAAAATGTCACCAACACAGCTGCAGTACATTAACTGTAACATTGTCATTGCACAATTCTGTACTAAAATACAATTTTGTATGACTGTGCATAATGCCCACGAGAGTATTGCTGTGAAAGTTTGGTACTAAATTATTGATAGTTATCAAACTGATGGATCATGAGCCTTTTGTGTTGCCAGATTTTTTTTTATTTTCTGAACCCTGGTGTTCATTTTAGGATCTGCAGTACCCAGCTCATAAACTGCACCAATATCATTGTACAGTGAGCTCCATGAGATGAGTCAGCAGCTGAAAGTCACCTTTTGGAAGGGAATTGTAAGGTGACAGATGATGGCATACTTTGTGCTGTGAAATAAGGTGAGTGCTCAGAAAGTTTGATCAAAACGTATTTGAAAACTGGTGAGGTTTGTGCTGATCTGATAAACAGTTACACTGTCACTACAGATTTCTGTCTCAACACACAGTCCTGCAGTCTGAGAGAAATTTTACGTTTTTTAGTTTATAAGCCAAAGCCTTAAGAAAGGCTGAAAATATGCAACTTACATGACACATCTTAGAACAGCATCAAAACAGTATATGATAACTTCAGTGCAAGGTACTTCTCTCAGATTAATATTCTTGTCACATTTCAGCAGTGTTGCTATTGGTTAGAATGATACCACAATATAATACATACAACATCAGGAAAACCAAAACTTACTGGCTGATATTATTAGTGGCTCTGCCATAGATCAGACATCTGACAACATACAGCTCTCAGGCAGACATTGCCTCTGAATGTATTAGTACTGGCTGTGCCTCAGATCATACTTGTAACAAGGTACAGCTCTCAGGCAGACATTGCCCCTCAGTGTATTAGTACTGGCTGTGCCAGAGATCATACTTGTAACAAGGTACAGCTCTCAGGCAGACATTGCCCCTCAGTGTATTAGTTCTGGCTGTGCCACAGATCAGACCTGTAACAAGGTACAGCCATCAGGCAGACATTGCCCCTCGGTGTATTAGTACTGGCTGTGCCACAGATCAGAATTGTAACAAGGAACAGCTCTCAGGCAGACATTGCCCCTGAATGTATTAGTACTGGCTGTGCCACAGATCAGACCTGTAACAAGCAGACATTGCCCCTGAATGTATTAGTACTGGCTGTGCCACAGATCAGACTTGTAACAAGGTACAGCCCTCAGGCAGATATTGTCCCTGAATGTATTAGTACTGGCTGTGCCATAGATCAGACCTGTAACAAGGTACAGCCCTCAGGCAGACATTGCCCCTCAGTGTATTAGTACTGGCTGTGCCACAGATCAGACCTGTAACAAGGTACAGCCCTCAGGCAGATATTGTCCCTGAATGTATTAGTACTGGCTGTGCCACAGATCAGACCTGTAACAAGGTACAGCCCTCAGGCAGACATTGCCCCTGAATATATTAGTACTGGCTGTGCCACAGATCAGACATGTAACAAGGCACAGCCCTCAGGCAGATATTGTCCCTGAATGTATTAGTACTGGCTGTGCCATAGACCAGACATGTAACAAGGTGCAGCTCTCAGGCAGACACTGCCCCTCGGTGTATTAGTACTGGCTGTGCCACAGATCAGACCTGTAACAAGGTACAGCCCTCAGGCAGATATTGTCCCTGAATGTATTAGTACTGGCTGTGCCACAGATCAGACCTGTAACAAGGTGCAGCTCTCAGGCAGACATTGCCCCTGAGTGTATTGAGGCAGTCTACAGAGATCAGAGGTATGTCCTTCTATTTGACCTGTATTGTATATATCCACGATGATCTCCCAGGAGGTGGCACTAAGCTCATCCTTATTACTTTAGGTGCAGCATGTACAATATCCATATAACCTGTTTCTTACTTGCGATGGAACGCACTTATCACTGCAGTTGTATCTCCAGAAAAAAAAGTTTCAAATCACCCCAGACAGATCATGCCTTCATTTTGCAGATGACAGAAAATATTCCACTTTATGACTTGGAAAGGGAATGACTGCCCACTACACACGCACTCACATACACAAACAAACAACACAGACATGCACACATCATCATCTGGAAGTCAGTAGAGAACTGCTGTTTCCATTTCCATCATTTTACTGCCTCGTACTTCCTTGTTTTGCTGACCAGACAAATTTAACCACTATTCTGGCAATCTACTTCTCGTGCCAGTGCAAATGTAAATCAATAACAGGCATTGCTAAACATTATTTTTTCTGTCTTTATAGTTTTCTTGCCAAATGAAATAAATTTTCAGCCAAAATTCCATTGCAGTTTGTTGTTCCTGGCTCAATGAAAACAAAAAGGCCATCTTTAACAGAAGTCTGTTTTAAGATGTATTTTTACCAACACAACTGCAGCCGCCAGTTTAAGATATGTTATTCACTACTATTTATGCACTGTAACAGTACTGCAATTACATGATAACATTTTGGCAGTAAGAAACATAAATCCATTGTTCAAATTAACAATGCTGTAACATTTAGCTTAACATCTTCTACCATACACAACAGTAATGTATGAAAAATGGCACCCCCACCATGCCATTTGCAACACTGCATCTTGACCAGCAATTCAAATATTTATACTGGTGTCTTACAGAACACAAGAGTCCCTACAGAGCTATGAGGTAGCTGGTGAATTCTTCAATAGCTGCTGTGTGAATCCGTACTTTTGGTTTCTTCCACAATAATTCAACAACTTAAAATTCTACAAGTAAGAGGCCCCCGCAAAACAGCTGATCAGAAATCGACTCAACAAAAACATTAATTGTAAACATTTTTTTTGTAGGAAGCAAACTTCCCTGTATTTCTTGAGTTGAAGCACATCCCCATCTCCCAAAGTTATATATACCAACTCCACAAGCTGCACCAATATTAAATAGGGAAAAATCTTCAGAAAGAATGGATTTGGGAAAATCATCCAAAAGATAGGAATCACTCCTAATTCTGTTGATACTGTACGTTTAGAAACTACCCAACAGTGATTTCCTGTGGAGAAACTGATCAGCGAGTTCAGCTGAGCTGTGCCTGGTGACTTGGTGTCTCTGTCAGTCTGTACACTGTGAGTAGATAAGCCCTTTTGTCAATGTAAATGAAAATCCCAAACATTTTTGACTGGTTACTGCAAGGGAAATTTCCTTTAACCCCGTTGTGACCAGGGTTGATTATAGCAGTTGTAAGGGAACAAGGGCTACAATTTCTTGTGTGGGATTTTGGGGAGCTTACCCCCCCCCCACTAAAACATATACAGTCAAGTAACTTCAACCCATCTGTGAGTAAAAAAGTACATATTTTTGTGTTTGTACAGGAGAAGCTGAGGCAGTATTGTTCATGTTGTCATTTCTGACACATATGAAGCAGAATGCTTTGTAATGTTTGTGAATATTACTAGTTAATTTCACCACAAGAAATAAGCAATTCATTTTTCTGCTTATAAACTCTTGTGGGCTGAAACAGAAATCATCATCTCTCAGGCTAGTTCAGAAATGAGATTTTGTAATAAGTTTACATTTTCTGTTTTTCTATTCTTCTTTTCTATCATTTGAAATTAGTGTTAAAATATTACATGTCAGTGTTAAATATAGAACATAGCAGTACCTAAAATGATCACATAACAATACAGTTAGATAATGTGTAAGTTCAAATGAAATGGTATGCTACCATTAATGTTTGGACTATTTTTCTGTTTCTTTTACATGTCTTTTTATTATTTGAATTTATTCTCTTGGTTGGATATTTCAGGGACTGACTGACCTGTAAATAAATGGATGTTTAAATGAACATAAAAGCTGAAAAAAAGAAATAATCACTGTAAGTATGAATGCTTGCCTTTATTTATTGAGTATTCTTGGCTGAACAATGAGCTATATTCTTTGGCTTTGCTTTATTTTCTTGCGTTGCAAAGCAACTCACTCTTATAAGTCAGTTTTCTATTTGAAGTCTCTACCCCTCTCACCTCATGTCAAAGGCCCTTTATCCTTTGGCCATTCTTAACCATTTGTCCCACCCTTTTTGTGTCAGCTGATGGATGATATCCTGAGTGCTCTTGTTATGGGGGAGGGAGCACGTGACTTTTTATGTATATATACTACCTACAATCCTTTTACTCTTCCTGAGGGCTAAAGATTTATTAGTTCCATAGAACTGGCCAGATTATTCTTTTGCATGACTGCTGTTCGCACCTAAGGAGCCTTCTCTACTTAAGATTTAGCAGTGTCAATGGCTCAATAAGTTATACATGCACCTTTAATGCTAATTAAGATCAGATATATATGAGTTCTATCCTCATATCAAATACTTGAATTCATATTCTAGTAAATACATTACACACAGAATGGTGTTGGAGATGACTACACTCTTGAGACTTTAAATAGGGACCTATCTACTCAAGCTGGTGATAGTTCATTGGAGTGCTAATGATATAATGGCATTTAACAACAGAAAGCAGATTTTTAATTAAAATTAACCATAATACAAAACTCCAGAGTGATTTTTCTTGTCTCCTGCGGAATTTCCACCACTCAAAATAAACACAACATTGGGTTTTCTCCTCAAAAAATGCCATAAACTCTAATTTATTAGTCATGCAAATCACCTGCACTGAGTTTGCAGTTTCATTTCTCATGGTGAGGCCACGTTTTGGTCTTCACTGTAAGCATACAGTCACAGTAAAATAAATACATAGGGATCAGAGTTTTTATGCTGCATATATAATACTAATTATTCAGCAACCGAGTAAAGAATTAAGAGTTGGGTGAGGAAAGCAAGGAATTTTAAGGGAGGTAGAGGATATAGGATTAGGATGAAATATGAAGGATGGGAATTTATTATGTCTTCCAACAAAGCTTAATTTATTTAGATTAAGTCTGAAGATCTGTGTTCTGTTACTGGGGAGCCTTTATTTACAGTTTGCTTCTTTTAGCATGTATTCTTCCAGACTGAATTTGAACATTGTGAGTGTGGTCAACTCTGTTATTGGGGCGGGAAGTCTTGATATTGTTTTGGTATAATAAAAGAGAATATGTGGTTATTACATTTTTTGCTAGACAAGCCAGTAAACAGGGATGAGGCATGCAAAGGCTGAAAATTGAGGTCACATGTTCTTTGTCTTATTGTGAGTTTTACAGTGAGATGTGGGAAGGAATTTTTGTTTAGTAGCTTATAGAAGAGGATGCCTAGGAGGAGATGTGATCTTTCCTGGACCAGAAGTAAGCTGGGTTTTCAGGACAGAACAATAATGTTCGGTTTTAGTGTATATGGAGATGAAATGGCTTATCCTGTTAGATGTTGTTTGTTGTGAAGCAATGTTTTTCTTAGAGACTTCTAGAATGGAGAGGGCACATTCTAGTTGTGCCACTAGAATTCCTTTCCTCAAACGTTTCTCTGCTTGGCCAGGATAGAAAGTAGGTGATTTGCTTTGCAGAAAGTAGAGTTTGTTATATTGTTACCCTGTTTTTTGAGTGTACAGCTGGAAGGTTAGACTTTTGTCTAACCAAAGATCAAGGTATTTAAAAGAAGTGAAGATTTCTAAGGGATTTTGGGGGTGGTTAAGGATGACCAGGTCAAGGGGAGACGATTATTAGCTTTTTTGTATGCCAGATAGCATGGCATTTAGTTTCCTGGTACTTAACTAATCTTTAAGGTAAAAGGAACTTATATCAGGCGCTGTTTGATATTTGGTGGGAGGAGTAAGAGATGTGTATATGGCTATGTTATCTGTGTAGTGGATACTCAGAAGGAGGGCATTGACTGAGGGGAGTTTGTTGATGTAAAGGAGAAGAACAATGGTGACAAAACTGAGCTTTGTGGAACCTTTTCGGGAGAGGTGCTTTGGAGGAGGTAAATGATCCTACTTTGACAGAGAGAGAGTGTGATGGGAAAAACGTTATTGACACAAATAGTGACATTGGTGCTTGTACCATGAACTGGTGGTCAGCTGTGTCAAAGGTCATTACAAGGTCAATGAATAATTCTTCCCATAAGTTGCCCCTTTTCCCATCCCATTATAATGTCACCAGGAAGATTCCCCATGGCTGTCTTGGTGCTACAGTTTGCCCAGAATCTATATTGGTTTCTGGATGGTAAGTCATGAGATGAAATATATTCAGAGAGTTTGTTGAAAGGATGTTTTTCCATTACTTTCCCAAGTATTGACATGGGCCTAAAGTCTAAGCAGGAGAATGTTATTTTGTTTTTGGAATAGGCTTGATAATGACATCTATTTTACAGGGAATATTTTTGACAGAGACAAAGGTTCTAGATGTAGTCAAGTGGATAACTTATATGTTCACTGTATGCTTGTATTGACAAATGGTGGAGGTTATTTGTTCCTGGTGAGTTATTGCGTTAAAATAGAATACTGAGAGGAAGTCTAGGAGGTGTGTCTGATGGAAGAAAATTTGGTGGGGTGGGAGAAGGTATGAGTAGTTGGGTGAATTCAGTGAGGAAGTCTTCTGGGCTAAGTTGTGTGATATTGTTTAAGAATATGCTATTTGAAGATTTTTTTCTCTGTAAGTTAATTGACTTGTGATTAGAACTTTTGGCTGTTTTCAAGAGGGAGGCTTGTTGGTTTTAAAGATATATTGCTTTGTGCCTTTTACTACTCTTTTCCATTTTCTATGTCTTCTAGGTTTTGTTTCTACGTTTTAGCAGGGATTTTTTAATTCTTTTGTCAACCATCTTTTTTTAGTTTGATTTGTGGCCAAAGGCTGTGTTTTTTTTTTCAGCAATAAGTATCATGTAATCAGAATGTAATTCCGGAAGTATCCATTGCCCTCACAGTTACTGTCATTAGTCTCAGAAGGTCATGACTCTGAATATACAGTTTATTATAATGTCAAGAACTTTCCCATCTTCCATATGGTTAAATTGCTCTTTATCATAAGTATATTTTGTAACTCACAGAAAAAAGATTTTTCACCACATAAAAAAATTACTGCCAGCAGATAGGAAAAGAAAACAAATGTCTACCATTTTCTTTTGCTTGTTAAGGTAGTTTATAAAAAGTAACCATAGTGGTTTTCTTTCACTACCTTCTGCAGTATTTCTACCTTGAAATAATGATAGCAGATCACCTCTGAGGTCACCATGCCAAGTGTGGTTCATGCAGTTCATCAAATGCATCAGTTTGGATGCATGCCGCACACACAGTGTACATCACATTGTACATTTGTAGAACGTGTCGTATGACAGATGACAGAGTGGTAACAGCAGTGGGGTCCATATGTGTTTTGAGTATCAACTGCATAGAACTTTGCACTGTCTAGTTAGGGTGTTGCTGGGTTACTTAAAAAGTAAAGAGGAGAAACAGTGTACTGGGGGGTTGCTTGAATGTATAACAAACACTTTTGCCTGCATGACATGAATTAGAGAGGAGTGCTCTGTATATATCAGATGACACAGGTTCATAGGAGTATACTAGGCTAACAACCACTGGGGCCTTTTTAAGCCTAGCCATGCATTCCAAATCTCTGACAAGTTTTAGTACTCTAGGTAGTGTAAGTTGGGGCTTTGGAGATTAACTGTTTACAGGCTGCCTGTGTCCATTAGAGGCATAGGTGTCAAACCAGGGGTGAATTTCCAGTCCCCCATCCAGTTGTCCAAGTTACACTTGAATTAAGTTAGGGAGGAACTGTGCTTCACAATGATAGGGTGCCTGTTCTAGAGAAGGGGTGGTCTCTGGGATACATATCTGTCTCTCCAGCAACTCCTATTATATCGCAGGAAGGTTTAAATCTTTAGAATTGGTAGTTCTGGTGCTATTTGTTTTGTGGATATGCAGGAGGTCCATCAGAGTGAAGTCCAATGATATCTTGTATGCCAGGCATAGAGCTCTACTCAACAGCCTGTAGGATACTGAATACAGGGGATAGGGCTTTGAGGTGGTCTGCATAGGTCATATTATTCACACCTTGTATTCTTTCAGTGAGGAACATCTATGGATGTTCCAGTTGTTGGATATGCTTGGTTAGGTACATACCAAATGCAGCATTGTGCATCGTGATAGGTCTGATGGAACAATGACCTCCTTGGACCTAGATGCCATACCTTTTTTTATAAATTCCACAAAGTAGAGTAACATCCTCCCTACCACAGACACATGATAGTCAAAAGCTAGATTACTGTCTTCATATGTTCCCAAGGCCCTGACTACTCGGTCGACTCTTAGGAGTGTGTTGTCATTAGTATGGTAGTTATCAGGGGTGGCTGACTTCCTGAAGGAAACTATTATGAATTTCTTGATGTTTAGTTTTAGTCCATGGCTGTGGTTGCAGTTATTTGTCTGTATCAGCCCTTCTTGGAGAATATTAGTGATGGGGGGATTCTATGGCTACTCCTAATTTGGAATCATCTGCACATTTGGTCAGCCAGAGACCCTTGATTTTGGCCTTTGGCTTCAGAGAAATAGATGCCAAAAAGGAGTTGTACCAGGACTGATTCCTGAGGGGCTTCGCTGATGACTGGCCTCTTTACAGAGGTGGATTCCCCAGTTCTAACTTTCTGGGTCCTGCTGGTGAACCATCTTGATATCCACTTGGTGATATAAATGTTTGTACCTAACCTCTTGAGTTTGTCAATAATGCTGTAGTGGGGTATTGTGTCAAATGCGTTGACCAGATCAAGGTAGGCAGTGTGAACTGTTTTGCCTTTGTCCTCTGCTTTAGTCAGGTTCTCAAAGAAGTCCACCAGGTTGAGTAGACATAACCTGCTCCTTGATGAAACCAAACTGGGTCGGGTCCAGTATCTGGGGGTTTCCTATGCCATGACTGATCATTTCAATGATAATGTTTTCCATTGTTTTACATAGGAGACTAGTGAGACTTATGGGTCTGTAGTTTCTATGGCCCAAAGATGACCAGGCTTTGTGCAGAGTGATGACGGCTGCTGTTCTCCATTTGTGAGACATGTAGCCCGTTTGGAGGTTGTGGTTAAATTAGTGATTCTGCAGGGCCTGATAAGTTATGTTTCATGCTATTTAGAAGGCAGACTAGGATATTGTTGGAGCCCATCAATGCAGTGTTCTTATCCTTGGAGCACTGAGGACCTGTTCTCTTGTGATAGTTGGGGCAGTTATATTTGATGGTATTTCTTGAGGTGAGACAGGGGGAGGGGTAAAGTTAGAGCTGAATTTGTCTGCCACTAGGTTTGCTATACCTTCTGGCTCAGTGTAGATGGTGCCATTAAAAATGAGCACTGCATGTAATTATGCATTGCCTTTGGGTTTACTTTGAAAATGATGAGTTCATGTTCAACAGAAACAGGAATGTCAAACCACATTTGATTGATTCCCATTTCACCAACCTGCACTATTGTGAGTGTGCAGTTTAGCAAATGCCATTGTGCATTTGCACATATGTGATTGCAGTTATGACTACAGGTCGCGATACAGTTTGGATCAGGTAATTACCCTTTTCTCTGCTGTTGTGTGATCTCAGAGTTGGACTATAGTACTTGCAGGGGGTGGGTGCAGGGGGACTTCCCCCCTGCAGAAACAGCATTTCTGTGTTGTGTAGTACGTATGTACTGCTAAGAGGTTCGACATCCATTGGTGTTCTGAAAAGTGCAGGGGAAGGCACATGTCGAATAATGCCAATTCTTTGAATTTGGCATTATATTTGACATAGTGACTGAGTTCCACTGCAGATTTTCGGAGTTGTGATTCACGTGAATGACTGGATTTTGTGCTGGCTTTCGTGCTTTTGATAGTAAACCTGCCTTTGGGGTTGTGGTCTTAGCTAAAGAATGCCTTGTAGTTGCCCATGGCCTAGGAGGCCAGATTTACCTCAGATTTTGTTTTGGTGGAGTTTATTTGTCTTCTGAGTTCCACATAGACATCAGTGTTTTCAGGGTTTAGGGGACCTGAAAATTTGCCAGGCTATCACTTAATAATAGGAAGTTAGCCTTTGAGTCGTTCACTGGTAGTTGGCTTTCCAGGTTTTATTTTTACTTCAAGGGTGGCCATGTTGTGGTTTGACCTTACCAGAGAGGACATTACAGTAGGCAGTGTGCAGGACTGTCCCATTTTAGTGAGAATGTTAGTGTATTGCCAGTCTGGTCGAGGAAGTTTGTGTTTAAAAAGTCCTGAAATCCCTGTACCTGCACATTTGGTGATGCATGTGGTCCTAGTTAATAGTGGGGTAATTAAAGTCACCTGTAAACTTAAATGTATGTTATGGGTTTCCCAGGTCATAGAGGGGAACCTAAACTTTTGAGGAAATGGTATGGGATTTTGCCTATGGTGATAAGAATGTGAGAGAAACTCTCATGCTGTTGGACCAGCCTTGAGGTAAATTGAGGCATTTCCGCCTTTAGTCCCCATCTGTGTAGTAGCTCTTCTAAATGCGTGGAAGGCATTCTAGCCTTGCACTGCCAGGATGCTCTCATTGGCTTTAAACCATGTCTTAGTGTCTGTGCAGACACCATTCTCTAGGGTGAGGAGAGTTTGTTTGGAGTGGAGTTTATTGTTTAGATTGCTAGTATTGAGTAGTAACACCTTTAGATTTTCTTGGTTTTGATTTGCTATTCTTGGAAGATTGTCAATTTGGCATTGCCTAAACAGGCACTATGGGGAAGGACAATGTTTTAGCCAATACTGAAAAGCTTATAGGGGAGAGGTGCAGGCCATCCTTGGCAAAGCTTATAGGGGAGAGGTGCAGGCCATCCTTTGCAAAGCAGCTTGGTCTGCTGACTGTCTCCTTCCATGCTGATAGACATTGAACCCACACCAGAATCTAAGCCAGTTATTAAAGTCAGTCATCTTCTGTTCATATTGTGGCATCATACTTGGAGAAGGTAGAATGCTGCTCAATGTTAGGGTCATACCAGCTTGGAATGGATCTAGTTTACATTATCACATTTTTAAAACATCAACCCTCATATGGTCATGACCATATGATCGACATTGTAAAAACTCAAAATGTAAACTTTCAGTAAATACAGTGTTTTTGCAGGGAGCAAGCCACCCCTCCACCCCCACCCCCTGTTAGTTATGTATACCATCTCTGAGATTGCACTACAGAGGGAAAAAGGGCAAATTCCCAGATCCCCACTAAACCACAATCTCTGCACAAATAGTTTGATTTTTTAAAACATCAATCATATGGTCTCTACCATATGTACTTCAACGTTTTAAAATTTTGACTATGTAAAATAGACCCTCTGGGACACGTATTACTAGGTCTCAATGATGTCCGTCTTCATATAGTCTAGGAAGGTATGTCTCAGATAATTTATACCCTCATAGACTATGATGGAGTCATACTGGTACTGGAGGACCAGTGATCTGAATGCATGTGTAATTTGGTGGATCCTGACCGCTGATAAGCAACTAACCATGACTTTCTCCTTACTCAACCTGGTGAGATGGACATCAATGTGTGTCTCACAGGGGACTCTGCAATGACCAGAATGTTGGCTGGTGTGGTGGCTTGCCTTATGAGTTTAGAAGTAGAGGCTATATAAGATATGGTTGTATGTGCTGATGTCATTGTTGTTTTCAAAGAGTGCATTTGAGGCAGCTGTGGGGATTTGTTATATTTGCTACATCTAGGATGTCTTTGGGTTTAGGAAGGTTACATTTAAGTGCCTCAGCATACGCCCATCTATGAGTCTGATTCATGCTGTGCGATGGGTGCAGCATATGTACTACTGACAACCTGATTGACATTAGGAGTGCTTTTATATGGGAGCTTTTCCTCCATTGGCATTATGTAAATACATATCTCACATGCCTTATCAGTTAGAGAATTATCTGGATGTCAGCAAAAATGAGGCAACTTCTGCAATGCCTCAGGAAGCCCATCTCCACCAATCCAGCAGTGGAGATAGTGAAAAAGTTCATATCCATGGCAACCGGCCCTTTTTTATTGATTATAAATTTGTTTTGAGATTAGAGTCAAGTTAGGACTATCCAGTTTGCAACTTTGTTGGCAGTGCTTGTCACTGCTCAACTAGGTATTGGTGAAATTTCAAAGGAATTTTACAGGAATAAGGTTCAACTCAAAGTGTCTGCATGTATACAAGACACTGCCAAACAGCTGAGGAGAAACTACTGTAGTAGACCCTAATGATTTATGAATAAAGTATTTAGGCAGATATTTTGACGTTAGGTTAGACAGGAGCTAATCAAGCAGTACTTACTGAAACGAAAGAAAGAATTAGCTTTGTCAAGAATGATGAATGGTGGGGATTCACTTACTTGGCTACTCCCTGGCTACTACTAGTGTTGGTCTCACCACAGCTTCACACTGCTGATATTCAATGTCTTTTTTGCTTCTTCTCTCATGAGAAACAAAACAGTAGCACTAATCCCAAGATGTGAAACAGGTCATAGCACTTTGGTGATCAGCAGCCGTTGTAGTCTTTTCTGTGAAAATGCATTGAAAATCAACAATGTCAACCAGGAAGAACTCATACAGTCATTCACTGCCCAGCCAGAGAAGTGAGGAATCAAGCATCCTCTGCTCCTTCTGTCACCATGAGCAAAATAGAAGCACAAATTCCAAGCTGGCTCCTATGATGCAGTTGTCAGGCTTTCTGGTGATCTGCATTCTCCAGGAAATAGTGTCCATATCTGTCTTTTCTTACCAGGTGCAAAACAGAAGCAGAAATCCCAAGATGAAAATTAACTGTTTGAATGTGGACTCTCCAATGATTGGTGGTCTTGGACCAGATGTTGCAGATTTTAAAGCTAAGGTGGAAAACATGGGTTAATATTCTAAGAGTTGCAGTGTGCACTAAGCAGTTAGTTAGACATGAAAGAGTTATAACTTAAGCCTAAACAGTCTAAAGGGAGAGCCACTAATTTTAAAAGAGCAAGATGGATTGGAAGGGTGGGCACTTGGTATTCTGGCTATAAGGAATGCAGTGTGAGAGCAAATACATTTAAATAGTTTTAAGGGGGGAGTGACTTCACAAAATGCTATATTTGCGCTTACTGACAATAGCCAGTGAAAGAGAAGAGGGAAGGAATTATGTGGTCAAAGTAACATAAGGAGGAGGAAACTGGAGAGAGAGAATGAGTTAAAGAACAGAATAACACCAGGATGGGGAAAATCTAATTTTTGTGTGAATCACAAGAGACACAGCTTTGGTTTTGCAATTAAAACACAGTGCAATGAAAATATATTGCAATATACAAAACAGAAGAAAACAATAAAACAACACAAAATACAAGTAAGCAATATAAGAATATTTGCCTAATTGTTAAAGACAGTGAACCACCATTGTTTATCATGTTGTAGCTCATTCGTGTCTGACTTACTCGTCATGAAATCAGTGCAGAAAGTTTTTGAATTTTCATCAGCCTGGGTCTTTCCTGGCTGTGATAGTGATACTTATTGTTTTGTTTGTTTTTATTTCACAAGGGTACGGCAGTGATCACAAAATGTTTTCAGGCTCATTAAAAAAAGAAAAAGAAGAGGAAAGTATAAAGATATACTGTAGATAGATAGATAAATAGATAGATAGATAGATAGATAGATAGATAGATAGATAGATAGATAGATAGATAGACAGCCAGATACATAGATAGATGAATAGATACATAGATGTATAATATATGAGTTCCATGAGGCTGGTCAATCCAGGTTATGATTGATGTGTGTATTGCTGACCCACTTTGGTGGACAGTGCAGCTGGCCGACATTTGTGTGATAAAGGATAATTCCCAGGGAAGGAGAATATTCCCCTTCCCTGGGGATTATGTGATCTCAGAACTAGTAGAAGTATATATATATATATATATATATATATATATATATATATATGTATATGTGTGTGTGTGTGTTTGTGTGTGTATGATCCTTTTCTACCTCTTCCAGACCTTCTCAGTTCAAACCCAGATCCAGCAGAGTTCCCAGGCTTCAGTCCCAGGGTACGCACAGGACTAAGCAGTGGGGGGTCTCCACTTCCAAATCTGGGGGTAGTAAAACTCCCCCCTATGGTAAACTGTCCAAATGACTTCTTTTTAAGACTGCCAAGCACTTCTCAACTGACTGCCCCTTTGGGGGGATTGTTCTTCATGCAAAAAACTGGGAACTCATTACCCAGGACAAATGGGTTTTAAATATAGTGTCCCAGGGATACAGATTTCACTTCCACACATTATCAACACCAAGCGGGTGGCCAGATCTACCCCCAAATCTGTGGGCAGAGGCTCAAAAGCAAGTACTTTCTCTCTTAAGCATGGGGGCTATTCAGTTGGTACCAGAAGAGGAAAAGGGACAAGGTTTCTACTCAAAACTTTTCCTGGTACCCAGAAAAGACAATTCATGGTGTCCTATCCTGGACCTGTCAACTCTAAACACCTTCTTGGTGATTCCAAAATTCATGATGCTGACTCTTCACCAGTTGCTCCCTATGCTAGCAAAGATACCTGGTTGGCAACACTAGATTTAAAGGAAACATACCTGCACATCCCAGTCAGGGAATCTTGCAGAAGATACCTATGCTTCAAAGCAGGCTACACGCACCATCAGTTCTCTGCACTACCCTTTGGCTTATCTACTGCACCCAGGGTATTCACAAAGTGCCTAGCTCCAGTCATTTCATTTTGCAGGCAAAGAAATATTCAAATATACCCATACCTGGACGATTGCCTAATTCAGGCAGAAAGCCATGACATACTTTTGAATCATCTGTCTTTTGTTCAAAGGATGCTAACTTGTCTGGGGTACACCATAAATGAAAATAAATCACACATGGTACCCTGTCAACAAATTATATTCCTGGGAGCAAGCTTGAATACAACTTCCCAGATGGCTTTCCTTACACAAGAGAAACAAATTCATTTGACAACTTACTTCAAACAAGTGGTCACAAAAACCCTGCTATCTGCAAGGCAAATTCTACAAGCCTTGGGGTTCATGGTCTTCTGCATTCTTCTAATTCCATATGCAAGACTGCATATGAGGAATCTACAATGGTATCTAAAAAGCCTATGGTGTCAACATTCTCAGGATCTAGAAGCAATGATTCCTATCATACCTTGCCTACACCTAGAGTTCCTTTGGTGGGCAGAGGCCTGCCACCAAAACAAGGGATTACCATTCACACTACCCCCTGCCGCCCAAACCCTAACAACAGACGCATCAGACTATGCATGGGGGGGCTCACCTGACAGGGAAGTGCATTCAGGGCAAATGGAACCCAAGTGAAATGCACCTGCATATCAATCAAAAAGAAATGTTAGCTGTACAGAATGCTCTGACAGCCTTCAAGGACCACATTTTTCCAGGACAATTAATGGTAAAGACGGACAACACCACTGTTATGTGGTACCTAAACAAGCAGCGGGGACACATTCTTACCTCCTCTGCAGACCAGCCATGGCATTGTGGAACACAGCCCTGAGCTACCAAGTGCATCTACAAGCTCAGTTCCTGCCAGGAAAACTAAATATACTGGCAGACAAATTAAGCAGAAACCTCATGGACCCACATGAGTGGAAACTGGAACCAAGGATTTTCAACATGTTGACAAGCAAATTGAGGGAGCCCAGATATAGACCTGATTTTCAACATGTTGACAAGCAAATGGATGAAGCCCAGATATAGACCTGTTTGTCTCCGCCCAGAACTATCATTTGGACACATTTTGCACAGGGACTCCCCACAAACAAGCTTGGAAAGTGGATGCCCTATCCTTCAGCTGAAAAATCCTATCAGTTTATGCCTTTCCTCCTCCTTCTCTGCTCTCCAAAGTGCTACTAAAAATCAAACAAGACAGACCAAGGATGATTTTGATTGCACCAGAGTGGCCACACCAACACTGGTACCCCCTCTTGCGCAGTGTGTCACTGTTGCTCCCATGGCACCTGCCTCAGACTCCTACCCTATTGTCTCAGCAGGAGAACCAAATTCTGCACCCCCAGCTTCAAACACTGAACCTAGCAGCCTGGCTAATCACCTAATCTCTCCTTCCCCATCCCTCAGTAAACCAGTGATGGATATCATTTTAGAGGCAAGGAGGCCTAGTACTAGAAAATCTTATGCTGAGAAATGGAAAAGATTCTGTGCCTGGAACCAAGCTCAAGGGATGAGCACAGCAGTGCCCAATTTACTCAGATTTTACAATACTTAACTGAGATCTTTCACAAGGGCCTGCCCTTCTCCTCCATCAAAATTCACTCCTTAGCCATTTCAGCTCATTATAACACAGAACCTCCCCTCTTCTCTCATCCACTGCTCAAGCAGTTGCTCAGAGGGGCCAAAAACTTACGACCACCCAGGAGAGCTCCAACTCCAGCCCGGGACCTTAATTTTGTATTGGAGAAACTCACTCTTCCCCCTTTCGAGCCAGCTGCTACTGCAGACTTAAAATTCTTTCTTGGAAAACAGCTTTCCTTTTAGCAATTAATTCAGCAAGAAGGGTATCTGAATTACAGGCCATTATGGCAGTGTAGCCTTTCATCATCTTTTCATGTGGACAGGGTGTCCCTCAGGACCAACCCCTCCTTCATGCCCAAGGTGGTATCCAGTGTGGCCCTTAATCATTCCATTCATTTGCCAGCCTTCTTTCCTAATTCACAGAACAAAGGGAAATGGATATTGCTCTCATTGGATGTGCACAGACAACTTAGATTCTACTTGGACAGGGCTAAACGTCAAAGGAAATCTGAACAACTGCTGGTGGCATTTGCTGCAGTGGCAGAGGGGAAGGCTATTTCAAAGCAAACCATTTCCAAATGGATAGGCCATTGCATTCATTTCTGCTACAAGCACCATGGAAAACCTGTTCCACAGGGGATCAGACCCCACTCAACCAGGGCTGCATCTACCTCTACAGCCTTTCTCAGAGGCGTCCCTACCAGGGACATCCTAGAAGCTGCTACCTGGAGGTTCTATACATACTTTCACCAAACATTACCATTTGCCAGTTTTCTCTAAATCCAGAGCTGGCTTTGCCACTGCAGTCTTGCAGGGCCTTATAGCTGGTCCTAATGCTATCAAAATTCCTCCTCCCATCCTTAGCTTTGGGAATCTACCCAAATGTAATGACTACAACTATGAAACACGAAGAACATAGTACAGTTGTGTACACTTACCATAAATGTAAATGTTCGAGTGTATTCACTGTTGCAGTCCTGGTTATCCTCCCTCCAGCCCCCTTACCTTTTTTGGCTATACCTCTACTGTCCTTTACTGTGCTCAAAAGATTTTTGGTGTATTTGCTTTGTTTTGTTGGAGGTATAACCTTGTATATTTATAGATTTTATGGCTTCCCATTAGGGGGGCACCTGACATCTGGGGCAAGAAAAACTGATGTAATGGCGTTGGCTGCATGTTTTATACCCCTAACGACCTGACGTCACAGAAGAAGGGACAGCAACTGACGCAGGACCCAAGAGTTTGTTAATCAGGCTGACTGAGGGCTATTGCAAGCAGATAACCCAAATTAATGACTGCAACAGTGAATACACTCGATCATCTACATTTATGGTAAGTGTACGCAGCTGTACTATATGGTGAGGTTTAAAAGGATTACCTTGCCCAAGCCTCAAAGGCTTCCCAGATAATACAGGCAATAAGGATCCATAGCAACACTCTAGACTTACAAAACCTACAGCCACACATAGTGAAAGGAGTAACAAATCACAGATGCTGAGACCATAAGGCAGACATCTGCATAACCAAATATTCTAGTTATTGGTGATACATTGTAACATATACAAATGTACCTCTTACCAGGCTGAGTAAGGAAAGAGTGATGGTTAGTTGCATATCTACTGCCAGCATCCAATAGACCACACATGCACTCAGGTCTTTGAACAACAGGTGTGGGTATGGCTCTGCCATAATACATGTAAGTGTCAATAACTTAAGACATACCTCCATGGACGATATGAAGAGAGACATGATGGAGCACTTTGACTATGTGTTCCAGGCAGGTATGAGCCTAGTGTTGAACAACATTCTACCTTCTCCAACAATGATTACACACTATAAGCAATACAGTAATTGACTTTAACAATTGGCTTAGGTTTTGGTGTCATTTCTAAGGAGGTCCAATATCTGTCAGCAAGGGAGGACATAATCAACAAGCCACACTGCTTTGCCAAGGATGGCCTGCACCTGTCTCATCTTAAGTTTCCGAATATTAGCATAAACATTCCCCACTTCTATAGTACCTTTTTTAGGTAATGCCACCCAGGTAGACCTATCAACATAATGTGACAAACAAAAGAGTTTATGAAGGTGTTACTAAACAATGCTAGGAGCCAACCAAGAAACTATATTCCCCACAAGCCCTCCTCACCCTGGAGAAGGTAAATGTCTGTGTAATGCCTGAGACATGGTTCAACACAGGACAGAGTACTTAAACTGTGTAGGTATGTAATGCCTTTCACACTTTTGGACCAGCCACTTCGCAGAAGGGAAAATAGTAGAGGTGTCACAATATTCATTCAAGAGACACTCACATCAAGGCTGATTAAGTAGAGTGAAACAATGGAGCATCTTCATGTCCAAATCACTATCAGAAAAGTTCCTTGCCATATATTAGCTAGCTATAGAACTCTCTCTCTCTCTCTCTGTATGACCCAAGAAAGACACAGTGCCTATCTACTAAAAATGGAGCCTCTCAGTACTAAACCTAATACCATTTCCTAGGTGATTTTAACTACCCAGCTGTAGACATAAATGAACAAGCACTGAGATTCTTGGACTTTGTTCCAATAAGTTGTATTTACAATTAGTCAAAGTACCCAGCGGGGGAAACAACATCCTAGACCTTCTGCTTTACCAATATGGGGACATCTTGCACCATCCCTTGCATATCCTCTCCCCTTGATATGTCTGATTTGTCTCCTTCAAAATAAAACTAAAACCAGAAGCCCACTCTGTAGCTCCTTTAGAAGTTTTTTTCCAACACAAACTATCTACTACTAAGTAACTTATTGGCAAGCTTCAAATCCCTCCCAAACCCAGATAACTCTGATTAAATCCACAGATGCATATACTGCAAAACTGTACCTGCATGTAAATAACTGCACAAATGTGTCTGTCCCCCATAAAAGCAAGCACAGGGCAAATCTCAGAAAAAAATCCATCCACCCAGTGGAACTATAATATAAACACGTTATTAAGTAAAATGAAGAGAATTTTTGGCAAAAGTAAGAGCATTACCCAAAATGATAGAGCTCTCATCATTAAGTTAAACTAATGAGTAACTCAGGTGCTTAATCAAATCCCCTAACGTCAAATTTAAGGTGAGAAAAGCCACCCAAAGTAAAGAAAATCTCAAGGCTTTTTTTAGTTATGTTCATAACCACTGGATCATAATGCAGCAATGCGCTGAGCTGATTGTGAACAATGTTGCCTTCACAGAAATAGAAAATATAGCTAATAAATTCAGCTTAAACTTTACCCAACTTTTCCCAATCTATCGCACATGAAATAACCAAAGCTGACCCTCACCCAGCTATTACATAAGACCAAGTTTTGAAAACAGTCACAAAAGCAGAAAAGTACTGCATTGATCAGTCCTGACAATATCCCTGGATGCATATTGAATTGAATCATGATTTAGCCACATCCTTTACATCACTGTTCATGGAAAAGAGCAATAGTTATTCCTCTGCGTAAGGGAAGATGCCCACAAACCCAGGAAATGATATGCGTATAATTCTGACCATCCTCATATGCAAAGCCATGGAAATAATTGTCATGGAATTAATCAGTAAGGACATAGGGAACCTCCAAACATTGGGCCCATCTCAGTTTGTATTCATCAAAGGCAGGTTATGCTTACTCAACCTGGTGGATATTTTTGAAAAGGTCATTGAAGTTCCTGCTGGGGGGGCAACATCCTAGAACTTTTCATTTACCAATGTGGGGACATCTTGCACCATTTCTTGCGTATCATTGTCCCTTGTTAGGGTCCAGTGGAAAAATTGTACACACCTGGCTAAGGCTTATAACACAATCCCCTACTCTGGCATAGCAGAAAACTTAATAAACTAGGAATAAATCCTTACATCACCCACTGGATCACCAACTGGCTCACAGAAAGAAAGGAGGAGATCACAATAGGTAAAGCCACCTCCACTAAAAGATTAGTCCCCAGTGGAGTCCTTTAGGGCATTGTGCTGGGATCATCTGCTTCTCAGAAATTAAAGCCATTTCTAAGGGCCTCTGGTTGACCAAGTTTGCAATTACTGAATCCTCACAAGACTCAGCTATCCTGCAAGAAGGCTCATCCTAAACAAATAACTGGTGCCAGAATCATGGTCTAAGTCTAAGTGCTAAAAAATGTATTACTGTATGCTTTTGGAAGTTGACTGCCCTGGGTAAATACCATTTATTCAAGATCTGGGACTTACATGGACAGTGACCTTAATTTTGACCAACGTGTCCACTGGGATGAGGAAATCCTTCAATACTGTGCAGCCCTTCAGCAATGGAATTGCTTCCAGGTCCAAGGAAGACATTGTTCCCCTTTATACAGCCCTCATAAGACCAATAATTGCCCCCTTAACATGTATCTGTCCAGACACTTGTAGCAGCTAGAATGCCCATAGAGATAGCTTACAAAAAGGATACTAGGCTTAAACATTTGCCATGCATGGACCACCTCAAAGCCCTGTAGTTTTTCCCGGTCTCTTACAGACTACTAAGAGGTGATCTGTTTCTAGAATACAGTGCATTCTGTTACACGATACTGATGGTTGTACTACACATCAGAAAGTCATACAGTTCAAACACTCATTGCAGAGATTTAAACCTGTTCGGCAACATCAGCAGAATGCTGTGAGGACAAATATATCTCGCAGAGGATACCATTGCTCTAGAACAAACTCCCCATCCTCATAAAACAAAGGTCATTGCTGTTGAGCTTCAAGAGCAACATGGATCTATGGATGGATAATAGGAAATTTACCCCTGGGCTCCCCCTGGTTCTACTAAAGGATAGAGGCACCTCCTAAATGATTTAACCCATGATTGAGAATTTTCTAAATATCTATAGTATGATCCTAGTTATGAACACTGGAGATAAAATAAATATTGTCCACGAATGGGTAAAGTTAATCTAAACACTAAAAAATGTAAGCACCAAGTAGGCTTAAAATGGCCCGCAATTGCAGTTAGCTTTGTACTAACCTGTGAACCTATGATATTATAACTATGTTGAGATAACAACAGAACAAATAATCTAGATGCATTGTTTACAAAAAGTAGGAAGTAAAAGTGGGGTAAAGGATGCACATATGGAGATGTAAAAGGTCATGGAGCTGCAAGTATGATGTGGCAGCCGGAAAGTAGGACAGAAGTCAGGATGGTGCCATTTGGTTATCTAGCATGACTGAGATGAGGACCCGGTAAATACTTAGAGCATGAGTCTATATCTGCAGGCTTACTGGAGGTGTAACTAAACAAATCAGGAAGCAGCTTGTGAGGTACGTGTCAAGAGGCTTTGCCTAGAGTGCTGGAAGCAGTGTCTGTAGTGTCACCAGATTCCCACGGTAGATGTCAGAGTCAGTGACACTCTGTTGGGCTAAAATTAATGATAGCTGTCATGCAGTAATACATTAGAACTGAGTGAAACATGACAGAATTTACTTTTGTTCTGTATAATCTTTTATTTTATTTATTTATTTTTTTGAGAAACTGGTTCTCATGAAGTACACTCTGAGACAAGTCTCAGAACTTACTTGAATGTGAGCTGATAGAAGAAGTATACAGAATATGGATGCAATAAACAAATAAATGCAATGACATAGCAGGGGAATGATTCACAGTAAACTATAAAGGGAAAATCAGAACATGACTGCAGCAACAGTAGGATACAAGACATTAAATAGAAAGAAGTAGGACATTTGGTTACAACAGTACAGATAGGGAGCAGGAAGAGGAAAAAGTAGTCTTGTGGCTGCAAGACAGGAACAAGATGAGGTATCATGTACTACCTGAGAAAAAGAGAGGTTAGGATGAAGTTCCAGTGTAACTGAAAGTGAAATAAGTGCAGTTACTCAGATGTTGTCTAAGTATAAGGAGTGGCCAAAACATAAGGAATGTTAGGATAAAGGATGGAGAAGAGAGGGAAATAATGCACAGAGATATGAATGCAAAAGATGCAAGGGACCACTACCATCTTTTGAATGTGACTGGTTCAGGGGTATTGGTGATACAAAATGGATGTGAGAGTGAATAAGAAAGATTTCAGGGAGAAAGTGAGTATAAAAGAGGCTATTTAAAAGCAGTGTCCTACAAAAAAAGCTCAGTCCTTCGCCCCCCATGTTTAAATAGTAGATGATTACTGACACTTATATGCTTTGTATCTCTTCACTCCTCTGTTTTGTCTTCTACAGTAGACTTCCTGTTATCCGTCCAACTCTTTAACCAGCAATCAAATTTCTGCCTTAGTCCTTGTAAAAGACAACAGAGAGAAACAACACTCCCACCTTCTCTGGGGTAAATAGTGACAGACATTTAAGTTTTAGACTTCATATTCATTAGAAAATGCATACTAAGACAAGTCCTTTTATTCTAGCTGATTTATAACCTATAACTATTATTTGGTATACTTTTTCTGATTTACCAGCCATTAATTTATCCAGCAAGACCGGATAAGAGGGAGTCTGCTGTATTTATTGGCATACATGTTTGCAAAATGATACTGACTGCAGAAGTGTGGAAGACTGATTATATATACCTGTTTATCCCTTTGCATTATAACTACAGTAACAATGAGATCTTTTCTTCCTCCTGACTCATTTAGGCTCTCCACAACTAAGTAAAAGTAATAATAAATAAACATCTAGACAAAGGTCTAACCAGAGAAGGATTGCTGAAGTAGTGGCATGCACCACATATGCTGAAAACCAAGAAGTACTTAGGCAGCCTCATGGCACAGAGGGATAAAACCCTTACTGCACTCAGATGACTCGTTCACTTAGAGGCATGGATGCTGGAGGGGGCCTAAGAGAGAGGATGTCAGTGAGCGGCTGATGTTAGCTCACCCATTCTGAATAAAGATAAGCAACCTAGTCTCACTGCAATAAGTCAATATTATGAATCTGGTGAGTTCAGTGCTACATAAACAGTGTGCTGTTTAGCTGGAATGTTCTACATGCATGGACACAAGGCTGCACCTCCCAAAAACACCATTTGTAGTGCTCTTAAGGCTACCATGGGGTAGGGGGGTTAGGGCACCAAAGTCCTAGATCTCCTTACCAGCTCCAGATATGTATCCGGTTGAACCTGAGGAAGGGTGAGAGAGTTGAGCAGACCAAGTGGATGGGGGGAGGAGCTTGTGG
>NC_056735.1:681322750-681365250 GCF_019279795.1 Protopterus annectens
TGGGGTGCCTTCTGTATGGAGTTTGCATGTTCTCCCTGCGTTCGTGTGGGTTTCCTCTGGGTACTCCGGTTTCTTCCCATATTCCAAAGACATGCTTCTGGAGCATTTCTCCCCAGGCCTCCGCTGAAAACAGGATCTGTGGAACCTAATCGGACTTTCCCGGTCAACAAATGTTAAATAAAAATAAAATAAAAAAGTTCAAATAGTAATCAGTGACATCATTTAAAAAAAACAATATGTATAATATAATTTTTTATGTAGGTGAGAGTGTTAGACCCTTTAAAATTAGGATTCGTGAACATTTAAAGGCTATCAAGTTAAGTGCTTTGAGTAAGCATAGCTTAGCATGTGAAGGGTTTAGGAAATTTCACTTTTTGGTTTTGGAACATATAAATGAATTTAAGTTTACCAATGGGTGCAATAAGGGTGTTGGAGATTAAAGAGTTAAGGTGGAAATTTCTGTTAAGGACTGACAAAAAGCTAGGTTTAAATGAACATATTAATATCAAGAGTTTGTTAAAATATAGAATTATGTGATTTGTCAACAACACTTCATGTAGAAAGTAAATAACATTTTTTTGTGGTACAAACAAATATAATATATTATACAAGTGAAGTTTCTTTGATTAAAGTGGGACAAAAGTGCTAAATATTTGTCCTGGTGTTTTCCTTTTAACCTTCATACCCAAGCAGTGCCTCCAAGAGTTTGTATATATATATATATATATATATATATATATACACACACACACACACACACACACACACACACACACACACACACACACACACACACACACCTGTGTGTGTGTGTGTAAAAAGATAGCTTAATGCTGCTTAACTATTAACTATTAAAATGAAATGAAAGCATCAAGTAATATGGTCAGTCTTTGGTTAGCGTTCATGATTAAAAGCAGTGTGTGTGTGTGTGTGTGTGTGTGTGTGTGTGTGTGTGTGTGTGTGTGTGTGTGTGTGTGTGTGTGTGTGTGATACCTCTCAACTGTATAGATTTTTGCAGAATGTCCAGACTTTTGGCTCTCATATTTGGCCTGTATTTTATAAAATTTGTGGTTTTCTGGCAAATCAGTGGGATAATCTGAGGATTGAAGTCACTAAATAATGACATATATTTGATTTTCAGACTTCAAATCATTCAGAATATGTATGTTAAAACAAACCATGTAACTCTAATAACTTTCTAAGTTTATAAGAGCAATATTTAAAGAATGTCCCTATTTTTGAGCCTTTGTCCCCCCCATTTTTTTGGGTTGTGTCCAGATTTCTTGTGGTAAGAGGTTGAGAGGTATGGTGTGCGCACGTGTGTGTGTGTGTGTGTGTGTGTGTGTGTGTGTGTGTGTGTGTGTGTGTGTGTGTGTGTGTGTGTATACACATGTCTATGGAGCACAATTTTACATATGCCCAGCCAATGGCTAAAAACCCATCCAAGACTGGTTCCAGCCTTAAACCTGCAGCTGACCTGCTCAGCAAGGCCCTAAACTAGGTAAAGTTTTTCAGGAAAGTGAATGAGTGAATGAGTAAATAAATTAATAATTTGTGTACAGTGTGTAGGCCGCACAGTGCCTCAATGAATAATATTATCATAGGTTCATAGGTGTGTACTATGCTAATGGCCCTGTGGCCTTTACAAGCCTAGCCATAGATTTACCCTGGCATCGTGCCACTTGACCTTAGTTCCCAGTGTCTCTGTCGAGTAGAGCCACTGGAGTTACCCCCCGGGGTGAATTTTCTATTTCCCATCCATTCATCAAGATTTCTCTTGAAGAGGGCAAGCGAGGTGCTCTGCTTGACATGTATGGGAAGTCTTTTCCAAAGCATGGGCAGTCTCTGGGTTATGAACCTGTCCTTCCAGAATGTTCTGTTGATTGTCGTAATGAGGTTGACTTCTCTGGAGTGTGTGATGTGGAGGGATTGGGATTTCTTTAGATGTATCATTTCTAACAGAGCTGGGTCAGACATGGCTTTGTAAGTCAAGCAGAGATTGCCTCTAAGTAGGTGATATAAGACAGAGAATAGATGGAGTTTTTTGAGTCTGTCCACATAGGACAAGTGTTTAAGGCCTAAGATCCTCTTTGTGAGGTACTTTTGCAGCCTCTCCAGTTGTTGCAGGTGTCTATTGAGGTACATGGCAAATGGGGCACTGTTCTTGATGATTGGCTTAATGAGGGAAGAGTAGAGGGAGACAATGACCTATTTCTTCTTGGATGCAAAACCCTTAGTAATAAGATGTGCCACATAGAAGGACATTCTGAGCACAGTGGCAATGTGGTGATCAAAGTAGAGGTTGCTGTCAACCTGTGTTTCCAGATCTCTTATAATGCCTTCTGTCTTCAGTGGACTACCATCGATGTGGAAATTCATGGGAATTGGGTTTTTCCCAAAGGGGATGATGACATTTTTTGGCATTGAGCTTAAGGCCATGGTTCTGACACCAGTTGTTGGTCTCAGTGAGGCCATTCTGTAGGATGTCAGCATCACGTGGGGAGTTAATAACAGCTCCTAACTTGTAATCATCTGCGCACTTTGTCATCCAGAGTCCCTTCATGTTGGCCTGGACTTCAAAGAAGTAGATACCAAACAGGAGAGGACCCAGGACGGAACCCTGTGGGACTCCACCCGTGACTAGTCGGCAGTCTGACTTGGAGTCAGCTACGTTCACACTGTGGGTTCTGTCTGTGAGCCAGTTTGCAACCCACCTAGTGATATAGGGGTTGATACCTAGCTTAGTGAGTTTTTCTATGATTCCTGAGTGGGGAATTGTATCAAAGGCCTTGGCCAGATCAAGGCAGGCTGTATGAACCACCTTGCCTTCATCCACAGCTCTGGTGACTGACTCAAAGAAGTCAACCAAGTTGACCAGGCATGATCTACCCTTCACAAAACCAAATTGTGTGAGATCCAAAGTTTGGAGATTTCCTATATCCTTGTTTATTAGGTCCATAATGATGCATTCCATAGCTTTGCATATCAGACTTTCCAGGCTAATGGGGTGATAGTTCCCAAGGTCTGTAGTCACTCCTCCTTTGTGGAGAGGGATGACTGTAGCAGTGTGCCATTCAGTAGGGACAAAGCCTGAGGTGAGGCTGTGATTGAACAGGGCACATAGGTGAGGTGCCAGTTCACTCTGTAGTTCATGTAGAACACAGCCAGGGATATTGTCAGGTCCCATAAAAACTGCATTCTTGGCCTTGGACAGTGCTGTTTTAACCTGTGCAGCAGTAATACTGGGTACTTGGCAATCTACTGGTATTGTAATTGATTCGTTGGGGGGGGTAAAGTTGGCACTGAATCTTTTGGCCAGTATATTGACAATATCTGTTGGCTCAGTATAGGAGGTACCATTGTGCAGTAGCTCAGAGCAAATCTGGGTATTCCCGTGGAGATTCTTTACATAACAATAGAAGGACTTGTGGTTGTCTTTACTATCTGCTGCAATTCTGTTTTCATAGCTAGATTTGATGAGGGATCTCAACTTTTTGTTGAGGCTGATAAGGGAGTTTTTCCAGTCTTGGGACTTCACCTTATTCTGCATCAGTTTCCTCCTTCTGCTATAGAGTTTGTTCATGGCAGGGGACTGCCAGATTGGCTTCCTTTCTTTGGAGGAGAGCATCTTGGTTCTATTGGGTATGGCGAGATCCATGCATTTGTGTACGTGTTCGTACAGTGCATTGGTGTATAATTTGGTGGTCATACAACTATTCTCCATTTGCATGGGTGCCATGAAGTTAGCCACCTCTGTTTTTAGGAGCCCAAAGTTAGCTTTGGACAGGTTTCTCATGGTGGTTACCTTTGTGGGGGGAGGGGATTTCCAAGGTGATTAGTTTGTGGTTGGATCTCACCAGGGAGGAGTTGGCTATTGGTGTAGAGCAACAGTCACCCATGTTAGTAATAGCAAGGTCAAGAATGTTGCTAACTCAAGTGGGGTTAAGAACGAGCTGGTCCAGAGCATTGGAATTAATGAAGTCCAGGAAACGTTGGGCAAGTGTATTGGTACATGAGTAGTTTTCCAGTTAATGGAGGGGTAGTTAAAGTTGCCCAGTGTAAGAGTATTAGGTTGGACCCTAATATTCTCCATGGTGCTTAGGAAAATTGAGTGTGAGTCTTGGGACATGGTTGGTGACCTATAGCAGGCTACAACCTGAATTGCTGTCTTACCCAATGTTAGCTGCACCTGAAGTATCTCTGATGCATTATGTTGGGCTACCAGTCTGGAGGTGTGCGCATACTTTATGAATATGGAAACACCACTGCCTTTGGAGCTTCGGTCCAAGTTCTGGGGCCAAAAGGTGTGGAATGAGTTATAGCCTGGTAGTGCAGGGGGTGCTTTCTGCTGCCTTGAACCAGGTCTCTGTTACAGCACAAATGTCAGTGTTCTCCATTTTAAGGAGTGCTTTGAGTGAGTGCATTTTGAGATCTAGACTTCTAGCGTTCAGCATCATGACCCTCAGATTGCATTTGTTTGTAGCTGTTACAATGGTAATTTGGTCTTTGGATCATCACCTAAAAAAGGCACTATAGGGGTGGCAAGAGCCTTGATCAGTATCGGGAAGCCCAGGGGTGACAGATGCAGGCCATCTCTGGCAAAGCATCAAGGTCTGTCAATCATGTCATCCCAGGCAGACAGATACTAGATCCCCTTAGAATGACACCAGAAACTTAGCCAATTGTTGAAATCAATCATTTTCTGCTTGTACTGTGGTATAATTCTGGGTGATGGTAGGATGCTGCTCATGGCTAGGGTCATACCTGCCTCGGGTACATAATCCAAGAGCTCCTCCATGTCTCTTTTCATGTAGTCCAGGGAGGTACATCTCAGGTCATTCACACCCACATTTACAATAACACAGCCATATTTGTACCTGTTGTTGAGGGACCTGAGTGCATGCATTATGTGGTTGATCCTGGGAACTGACAAGCAGCTGAATGTTACTTTCTCCTTATTCAACCTAGTGAGTGGGATATCAGTGTGCCTCACTATTAAGTCACCTATGACTAGTGTATTGGGCATGCTGTTTTGCTTTAGGGGATTTGGTTGAGCGGTACACTGTTTAGGAGAGTTATGTGTCTCTTGATCAGTGTTGTGTTGTGGTGATCAAGTCCGTTTCTGCCTTGGAGGTCTCTGGTGTTTGGGTAGATTTTTATTGAGAGGCTCTGCAAAGGTGGGTGTGTGGTTTGTGTTTTTATGTAAAGGCAGTGCTGGTGGGTGTTCTGGAGGGCTATGTGTTCCATGTGCTGTGGTGCAAGTGTTGACCCTCTCCTCTTGACCAGCTATTCCAGTCTTGGCAGGAGAGTGAGTGGCTTCCAGTTTGGATATATAAGTGCATCTCTCGCAAGTCTGAGTGTTGGGAGGTAAGATGAGAGGGTTGTCAGTGTACTGGAGGAAGTTGTTACATTGCCTCAGGATGCACAAGTTCACCAGGTTAATAGGCAAAAGCACTGGAAACTGAACTTTAGACATGCCTGGAGGGGTGGGCATTAATAATAAGTACTGGAGCTGTTTACTTGTAGAACATTTAGTGCTGGTAGCGCTTTTGTGTGCTACAATAATTGCTACAAGAAGTTTGGTAAAGTGCTAGACTAATAAGCTAATAAAAGTGCAGGAGACGAGAGAACTAGCAGATCTAAGGAAAAATTGAAGAGCAGACTTTGGCACCACTCAAAAGCTTACAAACAGTCCCAGATACAGCAAGTCTGTATCTGGACTAAACTAGTTACAGGAAAGGTGGGAAACAAGTGCAAATGCAGGCTTTTAAACCAGAAAGTTGAAAGAGATGGAAAAACTGCCCAAATGCCAAATAACTACAATTTCTGGGCCAGGAACCACTCCTCTTGTGGTAGATAGGCTACTTAGTGCTTACCACTCCCACTGATAAGCGAGAAGGCTTCCCTTCAACACAGAAAGGCTTGGGGGGCTCAAAAGCTTACAAACAGTCTTGGATACAGCAAATCTGTAAATAAGAAAAGTTGAGAGAGATGGAAAAACTGCTCAACCGGCCAATAACTACAATTTCTGGGCCAGAAACCTCCCCTTTTGTGATAGGCTACCTAGTGCTTACCTCTTCCACTGATAAGCTAGAAGGCTTCCCTCCAACACAGAAAGGCTTGGGGGGGGGGGGCTCAGAAGTTTGCAAACAGTCCTGGACACAGCAAATCTGGATCTGGACTAGACTAGTTACAGGAAAGGCAGGAAACAAGCTTAGATTTTTTTTACAGAAAAGCAGCTAAAACAGCACTAAAGCAATTCAAGTGCAGTGCAAGCTAGCACACTTGAGTATTTAGCAATATTAGAACAAATACAGTTTAAATAAATGCAATTTATTCAAACTGTATTTTGAACTGAATTCAATTATTGTTTTATTCAACTCTGAACAGTTAAAAAGTGCCAAAAATATACTTATCAGTTGAGAAGTACGCTCAGTCAGAACACAAGGAGATTCTAGCAATTTTTTTTTTTTTTTTTTAGTAAAGTGGAAAGGGAGAAAGCAGGAACAGAAGATAATTCAAGGTTAAGAACCTAAGTGGGTTGGCCTTCTCAAATGTTCTCTGTGAATTCGGTAGACTGTGCTAATGACACTAGACTGGGACGAGTGTCCCAGATCAAATTTACAGTATGGGCGGGCAACTGCAAAGCCACCAACTATTACAGCTACTACCTCTAGCCACTAAATGAAAGTTTAAAACAGATAAAGGAGTAAGGAGACTCTAGAGAATTATTTTAACTGCAAACAATTCAGTTATCATCTCAGAGTAAGAGGTTGTCTGGTCTGGTTCTCTGCTGGGCGTAATCTACATGTTTGCTCTGAGTTTGTGCATCTTTTTTCATTCATTTACTCCATTTTTCTCACAGATCGCAAAGACATGTGGTAGGTGGCTTGGCAATTCTAAATTTTCTATAGGGAGGTGTGCAATGTCTATGAAAGGCCAAGCAACCTACTTCCATGTCCCACTTGCCTAGCAAACTCAGTGGATTGTGGCAGCTGCCAATAGGATCAGTATAAGAGTCAGAAGTGACTCAGCTGTAATGGATGGATGGATGGATGGATGGATGGATGGATGGATGGATGGATGGATAGATGGATAGAATCAAGGGTGTAGCCAGGCATACTCTTTGTACTCTGCTGAGTACATTTTTTTTGCGCATCATATCAACATGGCTTTTTTTTTTCAATTCATATTATGTCTACAAATGTCTAAATGATTGGCTTTAACAATAGATGCAATATTGCCAATATAAAAAGAATATTTTTAATAGTTTTAGGGGGAACAACTGAAAATATTACTTATATTTATTAAGAGCTTGGGGGCAGCATTTTGAAAGATGTTTTCATTTTAAAGTGATAGATGTCCAAAAGCTTGTGAGCACAAAATGGAATTTGCTTGCTACATCCCTGGATAGAATGTGTTTAGTTTGCGGCTTGGAACAGACCCCCAGGCTCAAATAGTGTCCTTCCATCTAACCTAATATGGATCACCACAAGTTGAAATGGTTGCCAAATATAAGTATATAACAATATGATCAACCCCTGGTTTCACTTCCATGCAGCATGTAGAATAGCTTACAGATAACTTCAACAAACAACTTAAACAACCTATAAAGTCCTGTGCTTCCTTTCTGCAAAAGCCAGAGTGGAATGGGAAAAGTATACTCACTCATATCGTGCCTAAAGTATAAAGCACCAGGTCTATATCACTTAATTGAAAACCCAAATGATCGAGCCACTATTCATCACACCCTTTACATCAAAACCTCAAACCATCAAGTGGACTTTTAATCAAAGATAAAACAATGGTTGGTGACCACTGAGAATTTGCCCTTTTCCTCAGTGTAGTGCGATCTATGAGTTGGTATATTTAGTTACAGGGGGTGTGGTAGGCATACCCCCCCCCACACTTGGATGGGTTTTAAATTTTATTATTTTTTTGGCTGTCACTAGATTGACTGAATGTTATTTTGTCCTGGGAAATATTTCATTTAAAAGTGCGTTCAGTTGTTTGAGGTTTTGATGTGAAGGGTTTGATGAATAGTGGTTCAATCGCTTGGGTTTTTGTTAAGTGATAAAGATGCTAAAGCACCCACTACTTCTGTTTCAGCTGGGAAATTCTTCATTTTGCATACTATCTTAAATAAAATCTGCAAGTTTGTAACTCTGTCACAGGTTCACAAGTACTTCCTATGCAATTAATCAGTGAGGATCTTAAGATACCTAGCCTTACATTCCCATGGTCATTTTTAGCCCTTATATTTTGCAAACAAATAACACAGAGGTGGGCAGAACAAAAATATGTTGAGACATTTACATGTTGCAACTATTCTTGAGAGTCATGGGTATTAAACCAGTGTGGGTGAATTTGTGGTTTCCTATCCATTCATCCAAATTTTGTTTGAACAGATTAAGAGAAATGCTTTTCTTTATATGGAGTTGAAGACAAGTCCACAGAAGAGGTGCTCTCTGTGATATATACTTTGCCATGCAACCATTTATATTCATGTTGCAAAATTGATTGAGATCCTTGAGCGGCTGTTCACTTTACCAGTGGACTTGTGAATGTGTAATAGTTCTGACAGGATAGGGTTTGGTGAGGGGCTGTAAGTGAGGCAGAGGTAATCTCATAGCAGACTGTATGATATCAAGAAGAGGGAGAAAGCTTTGAGATGGTCTGTATAGTTTTTTTTATGATTTAGACTTTTGTTTTTTAGTGAGAAATCATTGTGGTTGCTCCACTTGTGATAAGTGTTTAGTCAGGTACATAGCAAAAGGGGCATTATATTCAAAGAGAGGCCTAATTAGAGACAAGTACAGTGGACTGATTTTATTACTGGAACTTGACACCATAAGTTTAAATATAAGCTGTGCAGTGAAACTGGATTTCCTTGCAATAATGTATGTATGGTGATCAAAGGATAGTTTGTTGTCCACATAGGTTTTCATATCCTTGAAAATAGGATTGATTTTCCGGGGTTTGTTGTCAATGTGACAAGGAAAATCATGCTTGCCAAAGGATATGATTATACATTTTTGGTATTTAGTTTTAGTCCATGGTTTTGAAAATAGAAAGTTATTTGTTAGGTAGCATTATTGCTGATGAAGGAAACAAGGCTTCTACTAAAGAAATATGTAGTCTTCATATAGTCTGACTGACTTACAGACTTGTTTTCCATTTCTGCATCTTCCCTGACCTTGGTTAAGTATTATAGCACAAGTAAACTTCCATTGGCTGCAACTCATTAGTTCCTCAATCCTCCTGAAAATCATTAATGGCACATTAATAGAGACCACAGTGGCAGGGATTGAAAGGTTTAGTTTTTCATTTTCTCTGTAATTGTGGGACTTTAGAGTATGCAGTGTAACTAAAGAGAAGGATATTGGGATACAGACAATTTTTTCTGTTAAATGCTGTTAATTTTTTTTCGTTGTTAATTCAGTAAAGGCTTCAACTGGTTTGATTCATATATTGTAACCTCAAATGGTTCTTACTTGATGAGTCATAGTAGAACCCATTTTGACTTCCCTGCTTTTGCTGATTTTACCTCAATACCTCACCCTACTCTTCATTCATGGGTTAGTGGCTGTACCTGATTGCATAGAAATAAATATAATTTTAGTATAGTCGAGACTGCATATTCTATTTCTGTCTGTGCTTTGGGAACCATGCTGTCATGTGTTTCATAGTATTCAGAACTTGCCTGTCTTTCACATGGAACTTAATTTATTATACCTATGTGCCTGTGGAAAATGTTTTACAGAGTCCTGTTACCAGCCCTTCTTGTTATAAAAATTTCTGTAGCATTGTTATTTTTGTGTGAATATGAGATCTCAATGCACCTTCTATACAAATTTACATACTGATGCCTGCCATCATCTCTTGTACTCTGTTTTGCTTTGTCTTTACATGCACTGTCAATATTATCTAATCTTTGAGGATACACTCTGTATTGTCTGCCTTTGGTCATAACTGAAGGTTCTATTTGAGAAGTGTACATTCGTAATAAATTAAATATGTTACGAGTAGAAAGCAAGTCATTTTTGTTATACTATAGCTAGTAAGCCCTCACAAAGGGTGATCCACAGGAAGGGCCCTGTGTGTTTTCAGAGTTGCTGCCACCACCCCCTGACCACCCCTGGGAGGAGCGTGGTGTTGCAAGGAGGTGACGTATTGTGCAGTTATGGTGTGTGCCCAGCTGCGCTTCATGT
The DNA here is from genome assembly GCF_019279795.1 of Protopterus annectens. Taxonomy (NCBI): domain Eukaryota; kingdom Metazoa; phylum Chordata; order Ceratodontiformes; family Protopteridae; genus Protopterus; species Protopterus annectens. Next base: position 681,332,962 of record NC_056735.1, read on the forward strand.
CTGAGCCTGACTGACCCAGCCTTTAGATCCAATCCTTATCCAGAAGTTACAGATCTGGATTGCTGACTTCATTAACCTACATTGTCCTAACATGCCAGTGGCCATTCACCTTGGAGACCTGCTGTGGTTTATAGTATATATAGGTGCTGGTATTGCTTTAATATTTCCCAATACCTATGACATTTCCCCTTACAGCAAACCATTACAAAAATTCAGTTCAACAGAACTTCTTATAGCTATCCTCAAAGTAAACAATTATAAACAAATATGTATTACTGTCCTTTATTTCCCTCCCAGCGACAGTACAGCTGTACTGGAAGATATCCTACATCAGATATCCATAACAGTTCCACAAGAAAAAATTTTACTAGGTGATGTGAAAGTCAATTGGTTGGACATAAACTCTTAACTCCCCTACATCAAGCATGAACTTATATGGTTTCACACAATTAATTAATAGCCTCACACATTATAGGAAGACATCAAATTCTGTGTTGGACTGCATCCTACTATCCTACTATACTCCATCACAGGTACAGTGTCAGACTGTCGGTGATCATCTCCCAATCTATACAACTAGACATCTCACACATCCAGTTAAACAGCATATTTATAAAACAACACATAACGTTTTGAAGTTTAACCCAGAAATATTCATTACTACACTATCATCTATTAACTGGAACTTCCTAAACATCCTCCCCTTAGATGATGCTGTAATTGAATTCAATACAACTTTTCTAAATACCCTAAATAGCCTTGCACCTCCTAGAAGGAAGAGACTGAAAACAAACAATGCAATTTGGCTATCCAAAGAGAAGAGAATGCTAATGCAGGACAGAGAAAAAGCATGAAAAGAGTGGCTAAAATGTAAAACACCTCAATGTCTTGAAAACTTCAGAATGCTTCGCAATCATACTAAAAATTAAGTAAATGAAGACAAAAACTATAGTATAATAACTTTCAGAATAATACTAAACACAACCCTAAAATGTTTTGGACATCCATTAAAGAAATCTTACATCCCAGACAAAAATTCAACCCAAACCCCTCTCCTGATAACTCACCACTTGCAACTGCAGTACAGTTCAACTCTTTTTTTATAGATAACATCACCTCTTTAACCAAGGATTCCTCAACATCTAATGCCAACCCTGCCCAATATCTACATATCACCACATCCACTTTCACCTTCAGATCTGTGCCCACATCCTATATAAGACTAATCTTAAACAAACTTAAACTATGCTCTTCTTCAGCTGATGATCTTCCAAGCAAGAACCTAAAAGTAGCAGCCAATAGCATTGCCTGTCCTGTCTCAATCCTTATAAATAGGTCATTCCAGGACTCCCATGTTCCCTCTCTCTGGAAAAAGTCACACATTATCCCTGTGCACAAAGGAGGAAATTCAGCAGACATTAATAACTTTAGACCTCTAGTAATCTTGTATCCCCTCACCAAAATATTTGAAAAATAAATTCAAAAGCAATTGCTACACTATCTGCTGCAGGAAGAACTCCTAGCCCTTGCAGAACATAGCTTCCATCCTTCCCATAGTACTAGCAGCACCCTTCTTACCCATGTAGATACTGTCAATAAAGCTAGAGATAATGGTAAACTAGTCTCTTCCTTATTTCTAGACTTGTCTAAAGCTTTCAACATGGTTTGTCACAGAAAACTTCTACTTCAAATGTCCTCACTAGGTCTCTCAAGGTCCACTCTTCTGTGGTTCAAAAGCTTCCTGTCCAATAGGTATTTATACTCCATATGCTCTCCTTACCTTCCAGTCCCCATGATGTACCACAAGGCTCTATTCTTGGTCCCTTCTTCATTAACATTTTCACCAACCCCCTCTATACTTACACACAACAGGCCATCCTAATACAATACGCAGATGATTTCACTCTTATTTGCACATCTGACAACATGGTACACTTCCAAAAAATTACTCACAAAGCTTTAACAGTCACGGAAACATGCCGTTGTAACCCACAACTCATGCCCAACCCAAAAAGACCAAACTATTTTTTTTCCTCAAATTCCTCTCTCATGAAAAAACAAAATTTAAAGCCCTCTCTGTTGATAATACAACCATTGAAGTCACTCCTCATAGCAAACTATTAGACGTGATAGTGAATGATAATCTTACATTCAACCTGCATATACAAAATTACATAAGAAAACTTCATCAAAAAGTAGGGATGTTTTACAGAGACAAAAATGTTATCACCTGTGCAACTAAAACTACACTTCCCACTACATATCTCCTCCCAACCTTTCCTTACAGCACTCTAATCCTTACTAACCTCCAGGCTTCACAAAATTATAACAAAGTTTCTAAATTTGCAGCACATACCTCTTTCAGAACCTACCACTGTACAGCACTGAAAAGCATAAGACTACCATATCAACTAATGTATATGTAACTAAAAACCAGAAAAACAAAGCCATGGAATGGTGCAACGTAAGAAACTGTAAAAAAATCTAAAATAAAACAGAAAACACTGGTATAAGAAGATACACTCTTTAATATTAGAGCTTTCATTCCCGATATAAAAAATAATATCCATCACAACTTCATAGATTGCAGTTTTAACACACTATGTAAAGAAATATTATCATTTAACCCACGGAATAAAGTTGCCTCCAATAATAGTTGGCACCATAGTTCCCTATGTTATAAAAAAAGTTTTCCAGTCACCCCCTTTTTCTGATGGAGAGATCTTATCCAGTATAAAAAACTTAAAGTCATTGTAGTTAATACAAACTAACGAATGCAATAAAAATTTTCATAAATTTTGCATTTTCTCCATCTTGCCAACATAAAAAGCTTGACGTTTGACAGCAGGGGATGTAAACCACCCCTGCTGTATTACAATTATATCTGCCTGTACAGTATATGTCTTTAAAATAACTAACATTAATTTTGTTAACAACAATAATATATGGGCAATAAGGGCAACCCCCACATGTTTCCATGCAACCGTTTTCAATATTATTATCACAAATGTTTCCTTCAAGAATATTTTTGAGGTTTCTACTCCTTTTGAAAATAAAATTAATATCAGTACCCAGCTTTGTCAATAGAGGTTTATGCAAATTTTTCCAGTTCTTTAGCATAATTTCCTTAATTTTATTACTTCTAAAATTAAAAGGTAAAACCATTCTCCAATAAAAAAAAAAGTATTTGGGTATCATTAACTTCATTCCTCAATTTCCCCCATTTAAAATAGGTTTAAAATTAGTAGCTCAACACTTCTATCTCTAACTCTTTACATAATCTAGCTGGGATCCTCTCTCATATAACATGTCTTTTAATACTTCTAATTCCTTTAGAAACTTGTCTTCTTCTGAAATCATCCTTGACAGACTCAACATCTATCCTTTAACCAATCCATATTTTTGTCTATAGAGATGGTGGCTACTTTATAAAAGAGAAGAATTCGAAAAGGTGGATTTCTGATAGTAGATTCAAATCTAGCTTATCCATATCTTTGTATAAATCTATTGTGATATAGGGAAATATTGTCTGCTCAGCTATCTGGAATTTTGTAAATAATTCTATGTCATGTCTGAATATTGATACAATTTATACAGAACTGTATGTTATGTACTAAAATAAAATGTAACCACAGCATGCTCTGTTGTCTTAGACCAGAAATGCATATAAACTATATACCTATGCAAATGTATGTTTGAACAGTAGAAACTAGAACATAAAAGGGTTAACTTGGAGAACTTCAAGACAATAAGTTGAAATTAAGTTGCTTTACAATTGTGCTATAAAAGTTCTCTCTCAGTTTTAGTGTAGCAGACACAATGTCTGCGGCTAGAAGTTTTTGTATTATCTTAGAAGAGAAGTAATTACTAGGTTTAAAATGAAAAAAAAAATGTTATACAATTTCCAAGATCTGCAAACATCTGAGAGATATGTATTTTTAACACAGAGATGTTAAATTCTGTTAGTTTCTGTTTTTAGCCTGGGGACTGGAGTCAAGTGACAAAAAGTGATGTCATCCAAGCTAACCCAGCAGTAATATTTAATGTTGATTTAAGAACTATCTCAGAGAGAGAGAGACTGTGCATGTTGTATTTTGTCTTGCACCTAGCAAGAACATCCACTCATCATCATCATCTGCACTTGCCTTGCTGTAAGTAAGATTTAGGGCATAGTATCTCTCTTAGATATAGATAGGGATATAGTAAAGATTAGTTTATATGCTTTCTGTATTTATATATACTGTCCTGCAATGTTGTTTTAAAATATTTCCTGTGATTTTGAACTCTGAAGTTACTGTGTTGATCGACTGAGCATTGTCTTGTTCTTTTATTATTTATTATTAAATATATATAAACCTGTCTTTGTGGCTGATATTTGTGAGACATATGTAAGCCGCGGTAGTGCACCAGTAGCGTTGTCACCTCACAGCAAGAGGTTCTCCCATTCAATTCTCGGCTGGAGTGTCTTTTGTGTGGAGTCTGCATATCCTCCCCGCAGTCCAGTGGCATTCGAAAGACATACGTGAATGGGCGTGCCTTCGTTGAAGATTGGGCGTCGGGCTGGCACCTCGGCATCATAAAAATCTACTGTCAATCATTAGCGGACCAGAGTTCTGCTGTGCCAACCCCTAACCGGGAAAAGCCGAAAGAAGAAAAAGAAGAAGAAGATTTAAGCTCTTAGAGTACTTGCATATGTATTTGGTGATACTGTACAGGCCACTCCTAAATAGCCTTGCAAGTCTTGGGCAGACTACCATTTGGATAATAGTAACATTGCACAGAAGGATTGGACACCCATTGTAAGGGCCTTATAGTAGAGAAAAAGTACGGGTAGTGGAGACTACCTTATAGTCTGGGCAGAAGGGGGTATAGCTAGTAAACCTGTGCCAGCCTTCCCCAGGTGCATGTGTGTGTGTGTGTGTGTGTGTGTGTGTGTGTGTGTGTGTGTGTGTGTGTGTGTGTGTGTGTGTTAGTATATAAACCGAATCTCAAGGTGTGTGTGGATCAGCTACTTGGGCAGGGACACAAAGCACTGGTTGGACAGAGAGGGTGCTGGTGGTCTTGGCTTGGCCCCTCAGCTGAGATCTTAACCCTATAGCTACACCAGTGGGGAGTCTTACTGGGGATCTGGAGAAAGAGGGAGAAACCAGCCCCAGACTGACTGTGATCTCTGTGTGCTCTTAAGGGAAATTGCACTTTACTGTGTGTGTACTTGTCATCCTCCCTGTATGTACATCCCCTAGCTGTTGCCAGTGGTGAGGGTTGAGGCTGCTTGATTCCTGGATCAGTGCAGGGGTGTCACATCAATGTCTAAACAATTAATCGTTAAATTATTAAAAACTATGCATGAAAGTTAAAAAGTCAGTTGATGTATTGATAAACATCATAAATTGATTAAGACCCTCTTAGGAACCTTCACAGATTAAACAAATATTGTCAAAAAATCTAGAATAAAATTTTATATTTTCCTGGGTTAAATGATAATATTTCTTTAAATAGTGTTTTAAAATTGTAATCTGTGAAATTCTGATGGATATTATTTTTTATATCTGTTGATTTGAGTTATTTTTATTTGTATTAAATATTCTGATATTTTAGGGTATAATAAGTGTAAGTTTAATTAACTGATTAACAAACTTTTTGGAAGGAAATTGTTAATTGATTGGGATATATAAACATTGTGTATCTGTAGTTTTTCTTTCTGATGAAGGTCATATTACTGGGACAAAAGTTCTTAATACGAAAGAGTGTACCTTCTTATACCAGTGTTTTCGGTGTTACTTTAGATTTTGGTTTAACATATACACAACTTCTTACCACCAATTATCCAGCATCCATTGGTCTGTCCAGCAATAAAAGCATTCTACACATCTACATTCCGAGACGGTCATTGCGATCCAGTAACCAAAAACTCCTGTCTATCTAATAACCTAGCAAATCTGCCGGGCATTGGCTGCACAAGGATGCTAATGCCTGGAACTCCATACTTGTATCCATTAGGTCTATACCCTTCATCCCATCTTTCAAAACCACTCTGAAAGAGTTCCTAGCTAAAATCTGGCTCTGTTCTTTCTGAAAACCAGGACAAACTATACCCCTAAATGTGAACAAGTCCCTTTTCATTCCTTATATACCTCCTTGCTTCCCCTTCTTCACTTACTTCCTTACTGCTATCTAATGCTCTTCTCTGACTTCCTCTCTAAGTATAGCATAAGCCTGTTTTTCCTTACATTCATATTGCAATTCCTGTTTGTATTAGACTAACTAACCTTTAATTTCTCTGCAAACTGTCTAAACTTTCTCTAAATATTAAATGATTGTCATATACCTTATATTGATTCTTAACCATTGTTTTTTTTTATTATGTCTAATTTGTTATAATTATTTAAACTGCAGATGTCTTTGTTTTATTTTTGAAGATTGTAAAACTATTGTTCTTAAAATGTTTTGTAATAATAATAATTTCTCCCCTGGGCTTCCCTAGACTCCCCTGAAAATGGGCTTCTACCCAATTGGACTTCCCCAGTAAGCAAATATCAATAAATATATAAATAAATAAAATATAGACTGAAGCTTTACAAGAAGACAGATGGAGAAAGTCCAGAGAAGGGCAGCGGATTTGGCACAGGATCTTTGACAGAAGTTATCTAATGAGAAAAACAAAAAACATGTGTATCCTTCAGCATTGTAAAACGTGTGTATGTGTGTGTATGTCTGTGTATATGTTGGGGTGAAAAAGGGTGGGAACGTAACAGAAACATTCATGTGTCTTAAATGAATCATCAGAATCTGAGACATCAAGTTAAAAGACAAAACAGAGTAAGGGGCTATATTTTAAAGATTTGAGGCCCAAGGACAATGTAAGTAACCACTTCTTTTATTCACCAAGTAAGTAGTGAAAGTCATGAAAGCAATGAAAAGCTTTTCCCCATTAAGTTGTGGTTTCTGAAGCAGTAAAAATGTTCTGGAAACTTACAGGGTGACCATATGAGCAAGGAAGGGTAGACAAGTGCAGAGCTGCAGCTAGATTAATTCTCATCCTTCGGTGGTCCCTCAGATGGTTCCCCAAAAACTAAAGTTAATAATAGCTGAAAAAAACAAAACAAAAAACAACCCTCTGCAAAGCTGAGAATAAAAAAATAAATGAATACCGGTATCACATGAAATCACTGCTAAGTTGTGGCAATGACTTAATAATGTCCAGCTAAACCACCCCCCTTCATCTCACCCTAGGTATTCTTCTGGGTATGAGTTTAGTAAAGATCAGTAGCTTAACCAGCTGACCTAATAATGAGAAATAGGTGGGCTGTGGGTATTTTCTGCTATCAGGATATGTATTAATTTGTTTCCACAGCACACTGTACGTCTGGATTGGTAAACTGTGTTAGTCGTCCCCATATTCAAAAAAGGGGCCAAAAAAGTGTGTTCTAGCCACAGAAGGAACATAATTTACAGTCCCCTTGAAAATTCATATGCTAAAGTGTTGGAAAAGAGACTTTAGCCAATGGCTGAATCTCTGGTTCCAGAGGAACAGTGGATATTCTGTCCTGGCTGTAGAAAAATTATTACAGCTTTGCCATTGCATAAATATTTAAGGATCATTGGAGGTTGCCATTGTTGTCTACATGTGTGTCATGGACTTAGAAAAGACATATGACTATGCATCCAAGAATGTCTTATGTGAAAGGTTACGGCGGTTTGGAGTTCCATGGACGCTGCTGTATGAAGTTTGGTTCTTGCATTTGGGGAGTGAAATTTTGCCCACATTCTTGGTGTTACATCAAATTCAATTAAAATGGGTATAGGACTCCACCAAGAGTATATATCTGTATGGCCTGACCTCCTGGTTGTGATTTTCATGGACAGGTATCAATATGCAACCAGTTTGGGAGTGTAAGGGTTGGTGTGTTTGCTGTTTGCAGATTATGTTTTCCTATTAGGCTTAAGTGACTGTTAGCTGTGGCTTGCGCTGAAGCAAACTGATGGTAAGTGTGAAGCAGCAATGGTTAAAATCAGTGCCTCCAAATCAGAAGTTAGGGTTCTCTCTTGGAGAAGAGTGGATTACCTGCTGTAGATGAGAACAAGATCATCTACCATAGGTGGAGGAGTTTAATAATATTGAAGTCTTCATCAGACTGTACACCACTATTATTAAAGCACAGCCCTTAAATAGTCAGATCAATTAAAAATATACAATCAATTAGAAGTTCTTAAAGGTGACGATGAATTTAACTAAATATTAGTGAAACATCCACGCTTCCAAGTCTGCGCTATTACAGACAAAGTTCTTGAATAAAAAACATTACTGATTGAAAACTGCTTGGGGTTATCATTTATCTAAGGCAACATAACATACCTTTATTTCATTTTGTTTTAAAAGCTACTTAACAAATGCTTCAAATCATTGCAATACTAACTAACAGCCACTCGGTGGTGGTAATTCCTAGAATGCAGAGTGCATTGTTCAGACAAAACTTAGTATCAAAGCTTTTACCATAAATGTGACCTGTAAAAAGATTCACTATAAATTATTTAAAAAGTTTTTTTAAAAAGTATAAAATGGAAATGATAATGGTCAGGACGCCAGTGGATGAATCCATAGTGCTAAGATATTAATATATTGAATATAAGTGCATAAATTGCAATATGTACATTAGAAAAAACTATAATTCATAATCATTCCATAAGATGTTGGCAAAGGGTTAATTGAAAATGATGTCAATGGGAATTATAGACAGAAAATAAGTACACTTGATACAATCAATAGTGATATGATTTCTTAGTTATGATTGAAAGGTCCACATACTGTTAACAATATATTTCATGGGAAGTGATATTAAAAACTGTACGCAAAAGTAGATAGAGTTGATGCTATTATTTTAAGAGTTTACCTAATCTCCTCTTTTTGAGAAAGGGATAAATGTTAATTTTGTCATTCAAACCTGGGGGGTGATCAGCCTTACAGCGAATGATCCATCTAGTTTCATGTTCTAGAGTAGTTGTTTCTATATCTCCTCCTCTTAGAGTGTGTATTATGTTTTGTATGACAAAAAATGTGAAAAAGGACTTAAACAACAGAACTACATGATTTATGTTGCTTTTTTTTCTGCAGTCCATCTTGTTTAAACTTTACATATATAGTTATGGGGAAGTAAACAGCAATAATGGATTTTTAGATAACAACAGGAAGAAAGGAGAAAGTATGATCAAAATAAGTGGGTTAGGCTGGTGCTTCTTTGAAGGCCAAAGCTCAACTGGTGCACAAAGCAGACACACACACACACACACACACACACACACACACACACACACACACACACACACACACACACTAAAATGAGTCACATTAGAGTGCACAGAGTCACTAGGAAAGCATTTATGTGAAGATTGGTGAAGCTTTCTCAAATGCATGTATCCATTTGTTTTTAATGTGTACATTGGCTCATTGTTCATTGGCTGCATGTAGAAGTGCATTAGCTTGTCATTGCTTTTGGTGTTTTACTGACTGCAAGTTTGGCAACATCTAGGCACCAGAACATCAAACTATCACTCTGAATATCATTTGTGCCATTACAGCTGTCAGTAAAGTCAGAAAGAAAACATCTAGTGACTGTTTACAGGTGATCTTATATACTGAGGTGTAACATTACAGGATGTGACTAGGAGGTTATTGTTAATATGGTGCCATACATTTTAACTGAATATCCCAGCTATTATACTACAACTTTTTTCTTTTCTTTTTAAAATCTTTTTACACTATTTTTATCATTTAGGGTGTAGCTTTTTAAACCTTGATACAGTTTTTATAAGCAGTACTTAATTCTGTTATAACACGTGTTACTGGCTTAACATTATTAAGAAAAATTATCCCTGTAGCATATAAATAGCGCATTAGTTTTAAAGCTTATATGTTGTTTTTTTTTTTTTTTTTGAGAGGGAGGTATGCATTTTAGATGATTCTGTTTAAAGGAAAACTGTGCACGTACATGAAACTTTGGTCAGTTTGCAGGTAGTGTATTCATTATTCACTTTGCCCACCATACCAAGCACATAATAATAATAATAATAATAATAATAATAATGTTACCATTTTGTTGGTTATAAAAAAATCAAGCATTAAGTTGAGTATGGCATTTATAATCAAAACAGAGCCTGTTTTCACTTCTTATTTAGTGACAGAGCTTTGCCTAAACCCATGGGCACCTTTAAGTATAGCAGTTACTTAATACTTCATTTACAAAGTGTACCTCTGTTGTATATATGTTCCTTAAATGCATACTAAAGTCAGCATATGATTACATTATCAAATGTACATTGAGTGTATATGTGCTAAAAAGCCATTTTAATTAGCAAATTATAAAATGACATGCCTCCTCACTACTTTCCATGAACAGTTTTTATCCAACTGCAATAAGACTCATTAATATAGATGTATATCTGGATGTATCAAAACTATGATAGATTGTTATACTCTCTTTCTTTTCCTTTTTTTCATACAATAATCCTATTTATTTATTTGTATACTAAAATTAATATATGCTCATTCAAGTGCAATTCCAATCACTTCCTTATGTGCAATATCACCCAATCTCACCTCTGTGTATAGTGTACTTTTCTTTTCATGTGTTAACCATCTAGTAGTCAGTGTTGTCCAGTGTATATAAGTAGTGTACAAACATGTGCCTCAGCTACCTAGACATTTAGTTTTGTACTATGGTTATTGTTTATTCTTTAGTACCTTTCATGTCTTGTCTTTTTGTGTTTGTTTTTCCTCCTGTAAAAGAGCTGACACTCAAAATTTTGTTTAGGTAGCACTTGAGTTTCTTTTAAATCATTTTTGAATCTTTATCCTTCTAAGTCTACAAGGACTGCAAGTGTTTTCCAGTCCAAGTAGTGGGTGGCTTGATACTAGAAAATAAGACAGAATATAGTTTGAGGAAGTATCCTATGGAGGTGCAGTCATTTTAACATCCTTTTTAGTACCAGAGACCATGTGTGTGTCAAATGATCAGGTGGCAGCAATGTCATCTATGTGATGAATGTTAAAAAAGATCTCCAAACATCACTGCTTTAAACAGATTTTCTTAGAAAGCAGCCTGCCTGGTACATTATAACTTTATGTAGAGTGCTTAGCCTTTAGGGACAAAAAACAAGGAAAGATGGATCAGGGAATCTTCTAAATTGTGTCAGAACAAAGCATGCTGTAGAGGACTTTTTTACTGTTAGTAAAGCCCTGACAAGAAAACAAACTGTGTCAGAATGTTCTTGTTATTAATAACATATATAGGTACATTTTATAAACTAATAAGAAAAATATGAAAGGAAATGAATCCCTTAGAGAATAGTAATATTGCAGCTTAGTTAGAACTGAGCTATATTCATCCAGATGTGGTATAATGCAGAGGCTTATAAGCAGTTAGCAGATCTTTCCTGTAACTAGTCTAGTTCAGATACAGATTCTTAGTTTTAGCACTTGAATTTGCTTATTTGTGCTCAGCACTTGTTCAGAACTTTTAAGCACTAAATAAGCTACAAATTACTACAGCACTCAACCTTCCTCATTGCCTAGAGGAAAACAGTTTCTGTACTTACTTTCCTTACTTGTGTAGAGAAAAATAGCTTTTGTACTCACTTTCCTCACTTGAATAGAGGAAAATAGTTTTTTATTCAGGCATGTCCAAGGGTCAGCTCCCAGTGTTCTTTCCTGTCTGTCTAATGAATCTGGGCAACTTGGGGCAATGTAGCAATTGCCTCATGTACGCAGACAACCCCTCCTACCACCCAACACTACAACCTGTGAGAGATGCACTTATCTAGCCAAACCGGAGGTAAAGTTCTCTCCAACCAAGACTGAGCTTGACAGTCAAGAGGAGAAGGTAAACACTTGTACCACACCACAATCATCACTTAGTCCCACTAAACCTACACCACCAAAATCCACACATAAAAACACAAAAACATTCATGGAGGCTCTCAATAATAATCTGCTCAAGCAACAGAGACCTCCAAAGCAGAAACACAAGCAACCTCCACCCCCTCAACACAACCCAAATGACACATAGCCCACAGACTCAGTGTGCCACTCAACTACAGGCCATAAGACAAAACAACGTACCCAACACACTAGTCATAGGTAATTCTATAGTCAGGCACACCGATGTCCCACTCACCAGGCTAAACAAGAAGAAAGTTACTGTCAGCTGCCTGTCAGTTGCCAGGATCCACCACATAACCCATGCACTCAGGTCACTCCACAACAAGTACAAATATGACTTTGTCATTGTCCATGTTGGTGTGAATGACATGAGACGTACCTCACTGGACTACATGAAAAGAGACATGGAAGAGCTCTCCGATCTTATAGCCCAGGCAGGTATGACTCTAGCCCTGAGTAGCCTTCTGCCATCAGCCAGAATGATACCGCAGTACAAGGACAAAATGATTGACTTCAACAATTGGCTAAGCTTCTGGTGTCATTCTAAGGGGATCCAGTATCTGTCTGCCTGGGATGACATGGTCGAAAGACCACGATGCTTTGCCAAAGATGGCCTGCACCTGTCACCCCTGGGATTCCAGATACTGGCTAAGGCTCTTGCCGCCCCTATAGTGCCTTTTTTAGGCAAGGTTCAAATGACAAATTCATCACCATAACAGGAATAGGCAAGCAAAAACTGAGGGTAATGCTACTCAATGCTAGAAGTCTAAATCTCAAAATGCACTCCCTCGAGGCACTCCTTAAAATGGAGAACATTGATATCTGTGCAGTGACAGAGAGCACCCCTGCATTACCAGGCTATAACTCATACCACACTTTTCAGCCACCTAACCTGGACCAGAACAACAAAGGTGAAGGTGTGTCCATATTCATTAAGGATATCCAGGCTAGTTGCTCAGCATAATGTATCCAAGGTTATCCAAGAGCAATTAACTCTGGGCAAAACTGCAATCCAAATTGTAGCTTGCTACAGATCCCCCACCATGCCCCAGGAGTCCCACTCCTCTTTTCTTGATATACTGGGAAATATCAGGGTTCAACCAAACACCTTAATAATGGGCAATTTCAACTACCCCACCATTAACTGGGAAAACTACTCATGTCCCAACTCCTTCACTGAACGCTTTCTGGAATTCATAAATTCCAATGCCCTTGATCAACTTATCCACACCCTCACCAGGGGCAACAATATCCTAGACCTAGTCATTAGCAACATGAGTGACCAGTGTTCCACACCTGAAGTCAACTCCTCGTTGGTCAGATCCAACCATAAGCTAATCACCCTAGATATCTACATCCACCCCCTAACCCCCATTAAGGAAACCATGGTAAAAAAATTTCTCCAAAGCCAACTTCATGCTTCTTAAGACAGAAGTGGCAAACTTTATGACACCCATGAAGATGGACAATACAGTTATGACTGCTGAATCCTACACAAATGTGCTCTATAAGCACTTAACACAAGTGCATGGGTTGTGCTATCCTAATGAGAACCAAAAAAAGGAAGCCAATCTGGTGGTTTCCTGCCATAACCAAACTCTACAACAGAAGGAAGAAACTGTTGCAAAAGAGAGTAAAATCCCATGAGTGGAGGAGCTCCCTGGTCAGCTTCAGTAAGAAACTGAGATCCCTTATAAAATCCTCCAAAGCTAGCTATGAAAACAAAATCACCACTGATTCTAGGGACAACCAGAAAGCATTCTATAGCTATGTCAAGAATCTCAATGGCAAAACCCAGATCTGCTCTGAGTTACAGCACAACAGCATGAAAATTACAGAACCAACTGATATTGCCAACATCCTGGCAGATAGGTTCAGTGCTAACTTTACCCCCCTCTCACCCCCTAAAGGGCCCATATCTATACAGGAAGAATGCAGAGTCCCTGTAATCATAACTACACAGGTAAAAGCTGCACTCTCTAAAGCCAAAAACACAGCATCCATGGGACTGGAAAGCATCCCAGGCTATGTTTTACATGAACTTCAGAACAAACTGGCTCCCCACCTAAGCACCATGTTCAATCATAGCCTCACGTCAGGATTTGTGCCCACTGAATGGTGCACAGCAACAGTTATCCCACTCCACAAAGGGAGAGCCACCACTGTTCCCAGGAACTATCGCCCTATTAGCCTGATGAGCCTGGTCAGTAAGGCCATGAAACGTATCATCATGGAACTCATAAACAAAGACATTGGTAACCTCCAAACTCTGGACCCCACCCAGTTCAGGTTTGTGAAAGGCAGATCATGCCTCCTGAACCTGATCGACTTCTTTGAGGCAGTCACCAAAGCCATAGACGAGGGTAAAGTGGTTCACACAGCCTATCTTGACCTAGCCAAGGCTTTCAACACCATCCCCCATTCTGAAATTATAGTTGAACTCACTAAACTAGGTGTAAATCCCTATGTCACAAGATGGGTTGCCAACTGGCTCACTGACAGAACCCACACTGTAAAAGCTGCATACTCCAAATCTGACTTCAAACCATTGACAAGTGGAGTACCACAGGGTTCAGTCCTGGAGCCTCTCATGTTTGGTATCTACTTCTCTGAAGTACAGGAAAACACAGAGGGCCTTTGACTAATGAAATTCACAGATGACTGCAAACTAGGAGCCATAGTCGAGTCCCCAAATGATGTGGACATCCTACAGAAGGGCCTTACTGAGACAGATGCCTGGTGTCAGAGCAATGGCCTCAAGCTCAATGCCAAAAATTGCATTATCATCCCCTTTGGTAAAAACTCTGTACCCATTAGCTACCACATAGGTGGCAGTCTCCTTAATGCCAAATGTGTGATAAGAGACCTTGGGACCCAGGTGGACAGTAGTCCCTCCTTTGATAATCACATCACCACAGTAGTCAGGAAATCCTTCTACATGGCACACCTCATCACAAAAGGGTTCTCATCCAGGAAAAGAAGAGGTCATTGTTCCCTCTACTCAACACTCATTAGACCCATTATAGAGTACAATGCCCCTTTTGGAATGTACCTCACAAGACATCTGCAGCAGCTGGAAAGGCCACAGAAGTACCTCACAAAGAGGATTACTGGCCTCAAACAGATGCCATACACTGACCATCTAAAAAAACTCCAGCTTTACTCTGTAGCATATCTTCTACTCTGAGGTGATCTCTGCCTAACATATAAAGCTATGTCAAACCCAGAGCTGTTGGACATGCTACACCTAAAGCAATCCCAATCCCTCCAAGCGACATGCTCTAGGGACCTAAACCTTGTCACCACAATAAACATGACATGCTGAAGGGATTGATTCCTGTCCCAGAGACTTCCCATACTCTGAAACAAGCTACCCGTCTATGTCAAGCAAAGTTCCTCATTAGCACTCTTAAAGAAAAATCTTGATGAGTGATGGGAAATCGGAAATACACCCCGGGGATCACTTTTGTGACTCTGCTGGACAGGGGCACAGGAAAATACCTTTCTTGGGTGGCATAAGCCAGTGAACCTTGTTGACTAGGCTTACTTAAGCCCTTGGGCCGATAGACTAGTACCTACCTATGAACCTATAACCTGCTTATTATGTGTTTGAGACATGGATGCCAAGAAATTTACCTTGAGAACAAAGCTCAAGAGGTGAATCTTGGCATCCATGTTGAAAACTGATCAAAGACCCCAGTTATAATTCTTTGCAGTACACGGAGCTGTATCGGCTCTATGTGTCACTTGTTACTGAAAAAAATGCTAAGTGTTTTGTCAGCTTTCAAAGTCATAAATAGAACAAATGCTAGTTATCTACTGAATGTAATATGTTCTTCATCTGTAACTATGTTTGTAATATTTTAATTGCTAGGATTATTAATCTGTAACTATGTCTGTAATATTTTAATTTGTGGAGCTTTTCTCCCCGGGCCTCCACTGAAAATGGACCTGCATCCAGTCGGACATTCCCGGTCAACAAATGTAAATAAATAAATAAATAAATACATAATAATAAAGCAGTTAGTGACCACTGTCAGACAGTGTAGCTCAGTCTGTTATGTTTACACTAACCTTCCATGCCTCTCAGCTGTCTAGATTTTCACAGAATGTCCATATTTTGTCTCTTATGTTTTGTGTGTTCCTCATAAAATCTGTAATTTTGTCTCAAATCATTGAGGATTGATGTTACTAAATAATGACATACATGTGAGTTTCAGATTTTGTATCCTTTGGAAAATGAATATGAACACAAATCCTGTTTTTCTAGCAACGTTTTAAGTTTATAATAGGAAGCAGTGTCCAGTTATTGGGACAGACAGCAGGGAGAAACAAATTGTCACTGTTGTTTGCTGGTCAGTACTGGCAGATTTGATTGCCTTGCACAAGACCTGACCATAACAAGTTAAGCAGGGGGTGCTTGACAATTGTTAAAAACCAAGTCTTGCTCAATAGGTGTGCTTAAGTAATTTTTCTTTTTCCAGATGCCAGAGTGTAATCCTAGTACCCCATGCACTACGTATTGTTTTGCTTTACAGCTGTAAATGTCTTTGGTACCGGAGTATGCTTTAGTGTGTCGCTAAGCCTTTTGACATAATCAAATTATGTCCTCACATTTCAAACAAATGTTCATATCTCTGGAACCATAGGAGTTATGCAAGAAGAATAAATGGCAAACTCTTCAGCACAAACAGTTTTTATAGTGGTAGTATTCATTAAGTTCTAGGTCTTAAACCAAATGTTATATGTCACAGTAAACACAATAACTGTTACATTTGTAATATTTTGTAAACAACCTACAATATCTCTGCAATCTCTCAGGTTACACACAAACGGTTGACAGCATTTTATTCACCTGGCTGAGAGCTTTCATATGAGACTAAGGAGTTCTGTCTATGTTAATTGGTTGTTGAGATATTTTGAAAAATGTGAAAATTATAGCTGTATAAATTAATATCATAAAAACAACAGTTATCATCTATGTAACTGCACTAGAGAGAGGTCAAATAATGCAGTTGAGTTTGCCACTGTGTGAGCTATAAGATGAAATATTTTAAAACCTTGTATATAGCATAGTTTTTGAATTATTGATGCAAATATGAACAAGCAATATTTGACAACTAAAAGCATCAGTAGGAGTTAACTGCAGATGCACGTGGATGCATCACTCAGATGTAATGTGTTAAATGCTATGGGCTGCAGAACCTACAGGGTTTTGAATAGCTTGGATGCAGTTACTAAACAGATGAACACCCATTCACAGAACTTGTACAAATTTACCTGAAGCATTATAGACATTTTTTTTTATTGTTAAAGTTTTAAATTATTAACCATTTACAATAACGAAACATAACATAAATTTCACACAAAGTAATTATTTACAATATCCATATTCAATCAAAATAACATATGTAAAGAATATCTTTTAAGTAGAAAAAAAGAATCCATTCAATTAATATTTTTCCAGTAAACTTTCTACTTTCAACCAAATATTTTGCTTGGAATTCTTTATAATTACTTTTCATCTTAATAACACATAATTCATTATAACAAACAGTCCTTGCAATATTTATAAACTCAACAATTGAAGGAGTATGTGAATTATTCCAGTTTTTAGTGACCACTTTTCCAGCCATTGCTAAAATATTCCAGAGAAGATAATGTGATTTAGAAATAACCAGAGAAATTAGAGCATTAAATATTACTAAAGATTTAGTTTATTTAAAATTATCAGAGCACAATGCTTGCATAAATAAATTAATATTTTCCCAGAAAGGTTTTAAAACTTCGCAATCAAAATTCATATGTTGCCAACCTGCTGTTGAGCTAGAACTGCATCTCCAACATGTAACATTTTGTTTCTTGTACATAATTTCAATTTTATGTGGAGTAATAAAGACCTTATGTAAAAATTTTCACAAAAATATTTTCCAGGCTAGAGATGTTGAAAAATTTCCAGGTGACTTTAAAATAATTTTTATCATAATCTGAAATAGTATTATTATTTAATTGATAAAAAAAGTCCCAATTGTTTTATTTGCTATTTGATCTATATGTTTTATTAATTTATAATGTTTTATATGCACCCTTTATTATTATTTAAATATTCAATAAGACCTGGAAAGTATTTTTATTAGAGTCTGTTACCCATCCTATTTTAGATACTAAATATTGTCTGTTAACTTGTATTGTAAGCCAATTATTTGGATCCAAGTCATATTTTTATGAAATATTCTAAAGTATGTATTTGTATTTCATTTAATAATTGATTAAAAAAATATATATTTATTTCTTAAGATCAACATTGTTTTTATATTTGAAGATTCTATATAATCCTATGTAAAAGCTATAGGAAATAATGCAAATATGCAAGCCTTTAAATCAGAATTTTTATAAATAACATTTCTAAAAGTTTTAAAATATTATTAATGTAATTAGAATTAGTTATTTTAAAGTTATTTAAAAAACATTCTTTATTAACCAAATAAAGTTATTTGGTAAAACGTGATTGTGATGCTTTGAAATATGTTTATCCATTTCAAGCCATATATATTCATGCATTGTTTTCCATTTTCCTGAGTAATGAATATTTAAATATAAACTTGCTGTTTTAAAAACTGAGGATATTGTATATGATTGTATATCTGGAAATCAATTCCCCTATGTCCCCAATTTCTTATATGATGTTAAAAATATATCCTCAATTTACTAGGGTACCAAAAGAAATTGCTAAGAATAGTATAAATTATAGGAGGAGCACTCAATAAGTTTTGAATAACATACAATATTTTTGCTAAGACTATAATTTTAATTAAAATGAATCTTTCCTCTATAGTAAAAAAGGAAATTATCACATTTACTTATTTACATTGTGATATGTTTTTATAATGCATTCAACATTTGATGAAACTATATCTTTATAATTAGTCATAAGAATAATACCTAAGTATTTCATTTGGTCATTATTGCAATCAAAATCAACATTATTTTTAATGTATTAGTTTTTTATTAAATAGTAACGTTTTTACTTTATTATTATTAAAAGTTAGGCCTGATAAGTTTTCAAAGTCATGTAATGAGTGTATTAATGTTTTTAATGATGACTCTATATTTCCTATTGTTAATAAAATGTCATCTGTGAAAAGTTGTATTTTAAACAAATATGAATCCAATAACTCAAAACCTACAATTTTTGATTCATTCTAATAAAATTATCTAATGCTTCTATAATCAAGGCAAAAAGTAAAGGTGATAGACGACATCTTTTTTTGTGCCTTTATTTACTTTAAATGATTTTTGAAAGATATAAACCTGTTATAACATAAGCATAAGAATTATATATAAATATAGAATTAAATTTATGAAATTACTTGAAAAATTATATTTTTAAGAGTATCAGCTAAGTATAGCCAATTTACTTAGTCAAATGATTTGTTTAGATCAAAACTTATAATTGATAAGTCTTTGTTTTATTTGCATAATCTATTAATGAAATGATTATTTTAATATTATCTTGAGTTTGTCTATGTAAGATAAATCCAGCTTGATCATCATCTACTAAGATAGGCAAGGTTTGTTTTATTCTATTTGCTGGAATTGACATAAAGATCTTATAATCTATACTTAAAAGAGATATAGATGTATATGAAGAACAAAGTTTAGAATATGTTACCCTGTGTTAAGATGGGCAATACTAAGGTATATTTCCAAGTGGGTGGGATATTGGCATTAATTTTAACTTCAATTTAGAACAATTTGTAACTTTCAGGAATAGTACCATCATTACCTGGTGCTTTATTTTTTTTATTTTTTTCCTTTGTTCTTTAATATCTCTCAATGTCGTAGGCTTTTCTATTTTTTATTTGCTCTAAATTTAGCCTTTAATTAATATTTTTACTTAGAAATTCTTTAATATTATTTTCTTGTTCTCCTGTGTTATCCAGTGTATTTAAATTTTCAAAATTAGTTCTAAAACATTCTAATATATCTTCTAGAGCTGTACCATTTTTTTCTTCTTCTCATTTAAAATTATATTAATATGGTTAGCTTTATTCATTTTCTTGGATCTGATTGCTAATTTATGTAATCTTATTGGATTCAAAGAATATATTTTGTAATTTATTTTTCTCTAGATTAACCAAAACTTTATGGGTTAAAATATGGTTTAAAATTTCTGCATATTTTAAACTTAATCAATAAGTTTAAGCCCTAAATTCTTATTCCCATTTTGTACAAATATCTTAAGATTATCATTTTCAATTGATAAATTTAAGAGCTCTTTTTCCCATTCCCTTCTTTTATGTATATACCAATTATATATTTTACCATAAATATATGTTTTAAAGTGTTGTATTTCTTTTAAAAACATTCTTTGAATTCTTTCAACTTTGTTATATATGCTGGAATTCTATTATGAGAAATTAATCTATCCAGCTTAACTTTTATAATAAATGTTTTAGCATTATGATCCGACAAAGGACATGATGTTATAACATTCTTAATTTTGGTAATCAATTCATTAGAAACAAACACTTTATCTATTTTAGTTTGTGTGCCAAATCTATATGAATAATGGGTATATGTCAATTAATTCATAGTTATAAAGTCATTAATATCTTTTAGATATAAGGTATCAATGAAATTTAATAAGATTTTAGCATGAGCTGAACATCTAAACTTTCTCTGGGAAGTAGAATCTTCACTTTTCAATAAAAGGTCCCCAGCCAAAATCAAATTGACTTTCATATAGGATATAATTATATTGAAATATTTTCTTGCATAATTAGCTCCAGTTCCTGGAATCCAATTTACGTTTGGTAAAGTATAATTTTTTTCTGCAATTCAATAGCCATAATATTTAGCATTCCATTTTATCTGTATATAGCTCCTTTTAATTAGGCATTATAGCATTATTTTTTCATAGAATAGCAGTACCTCTTCTCTTTGTTCTAAAATGTGAGATTGAAATTACTGTATAGACTTTAGATTCCATTCTAGTAGTATCATCTCAAATTAAATGTGTTCCTGTAAAAACAAAATTATATGAGCTTTTTGCATATTTAAATATTTAAACTCCATCTTTTAGAGCTATTATTTAAACCATTTCTGTTCAATGAATGCATTTTAATTGAGTGTTAAAATTAAAACTACAAATAAAAATGATCATAATCATTTTTAACTTCCTTATAAACCCTAAAAACCGATTTCTAAAAAATGACACATTATTTTCATAATCATAAATACATTTATACAACCCATTATGGACTTAAAACCCAAAGGTAACTTATCTAAAGCAAATCTAACCATAAATACAAAACCCATCATGGAACAGTTTGTTCCTAGTTTGATGAAAAATCTCATTCAAACCATTCACTTTAATCTGAGTTAATAAACTTCTCTACTCTAATCTATAATTTTTGCTATGGCTGCATATTAATAGCATACAACGTAAGTGCAAATATTTAAGTGTGCATTAATATATGACTAATTTCAAAACAATTACAAATAAAACAGACATCTATAAATAATGTAGAACCAGTCTCATTATTAATATCTAATGCACAATAATAATTTTTATAGAAATATTTTAAAACAATGTAATAACATTTAAGACCAATAGAGTTGTAGAGGAATGAGATGAACTAGTTTGACTTCTCAGGGCCAAAATGATCACCTGTTGAGAAAATACCACAGACAACCTTAGTCTTTTAACTGAGAGTTAATTATGATTATCTTCTTCAAATAATTATATTCCAATAATGAATGGTACATTGCTATTTGAAGCTGAGAACTTGGAGAATGGCAAAATGCATCAGAATTCCAAGCCTTTAATCTCTCGAGAGGCAACAGTGACATATTCATATCCTTTTACATTTTATCTAAAAGAACTCAAAACTCAAGCAAGAAATAAATGTGTTCTAAGACATATGGAATTTTAATACATGTAAAAAATGTTTAGATATTATAAACGTAATAGATGATTACAATAACTATCTAGTTTAAAATGGAAAGTAAAAGCAAAAACTTTGAGATTTATCCAAGAACATTTTTAGATATGTATTCAAAACCATTTAACATATAACAGTAAGTGTGTGTGTGTGTGTGTGTGTGTGTGTGTGTGTGTGTGTGTGTGTGTGTGTGTGTGTGCGTGTGTGTATTTATTATATTAACAAAACTGTTATTTGTATGTTTAACTTTACATAAATTAGTCACTATCTTATAAACCTACCATATTTAGATTTATTCAACATAACTAATTGTTAATAAATCCCCACTCATCCCCCACATATTTACATCTCTTAAATGAATTTAATTATTTGTTAAATAATTAAAACTGATAAGAATTTTTTTAATCTCTGAAATTATATCAATAACATACCACATGTGTAATCCTGGAGCCTTGGAAACCCCACCATTGCAAACATATTGTGTTGATTATATTTGCGACATGAATAAAGTTGATAAATAAGAACAAAATAAAGTATTCATGCTTACATACATTTAAATATTAAACTATATGACAACAATGAAATTTACTTCAGCTGATCCAAGCTTACATTGTATAACAGATCATATTATAGGTTGCAGTTTCTTTACTGCCAAATTTAGCATTAATAGCCATGATGTGTAAAGGGAGGTAATTGTATATATACTGTAGTATAAAACTACTTTTCAGAACTGTCCCAAAGCTTGACATCCACCTGTATTTATTATATTTGTCATGGAAATTTGCAGCAGCAATAGTACTCTCAATGACTGCATCATTATTATCATAAAGGTATAAGTAAGTGTAAAACACTGTACTGCTTCAGTTTATGCAGATTTGTGTATTCTTAATATGATTACCATGTGCAAATCATTATACTAGTGATAAATTAAGCTTCTTGATAAGTTCGCTGTTTAAATGTAAACATGCTGGGAAAAGTATCTGCTCATAAATCTTGGTTAATTCTATTATTTAATGAATATACGTTAAACAAGATGGCCAGTTTGTTCAAAACTTTGACTAAGATGTTCATATATAAACAAGCATCTAAAACATGAAAATATACTAAATAATTATAAATTAATACTATTAAACTTATAGAAACAAACAAAAAATTATTTCATTAATATATTTAGAGACTCACAAATTCATCAGCAATCACAGCCTTTGATCTTTAAATGTGCAGCATTGATTATGGCTGTTTCATATTACATTTAATCAAGAAAAGCTTGAGACTTAAGCAGGAAACAATAAAAGTTTTAAAACAAATAGAATTTTAAAATGCTCAAGCTTTATCTTAGAAGCAATAACTTTAAAAAATGCCTGTAACAGCTATCAGTTTACATGAACAGTTTAAATACAAAATAGAGACCAAAGCATCTGTACTATTCAGTAATACTTCCTATATGTGTAATTTATCATATTTACGCTTTGTAAACCCCCTTTTAAACATAAAAGCATACAGTTTCACTTAATTTCAAAACTATTATTTATATATTTTAATTTACTATAAGAATAATCCCTCTGTGGTGAAAGAACTCTATCCAGATCTATTATATGTAGCCAAACATAAGCAATACATCACTCACACAGTTTTACTGATAATATCATATAGACATAATTAAGACTGTTAAATTGTTAAAATTAATAAGACAAAAAAGAAAAATATTTTTAAAATGTTATTACCTTTCTGAAGGTATTTCAAAGTTATGTTTGATGGTAAAGTATAAAGTATACAGAACAAAAGTAAAATATTCAATTGTCTCTAAGCATTTTCTTCTTCTCTTGTACTGTCCAATCACTTATTGTAGCTTGTCTTTTCAAAGATGAACTCAAATCCATCTCTTCTGTAGTATTGAGTAGATTATTATTTTGAACAAAATAAACTGCATCTTTCAAGGATTCAAAAGTTTTCTGTCCATCTGATAAAATCAACCTTAATTTTGCTGGATAGATCAAATGTTTTTTATTCCAGATTTTTTTAGGCTCTTTAAAAAGAGACTACATACTTTCCTTTTTGAAACTACCAAAGAAAAGTAGTCATTGTCAAATCTAATAACAATATCTCCCATTTTTATAGGTAAAGCAGACCAAGCTGTTTTTAGAATTAAGTCTTTGTCTTGACTGGAGGTAAATCTAACTATTATAGATCTTGGATTAGAAGGATAGTTTTGTTTGAAATTATTGTAGGTAAGGATCTGTGTGCCCTTTCTATACTGAAAGATAGAACTTCAGGAAGGTTTAAGATTTTTGGCAAAAAAGAAGTTAAAACAAATGTTATGTCATTCTTGTTCCTCAGGAACATCATAAATTATGATGTTATTTCTCCTTTCTCTGTTTTCTAAATCACTCAGTTTTTTCCAGGAATTTATGTTTCTGTTTTTTCACTATTACTTTCTCCTTCTGCTAGTCTACCATCAATGTCATTAATTGATTCTTCCATGCCAAATGATAGATGTTTTTATTTGGCAACTTCATTAATTAGATCAATTTGTTTTTTTTTTAACAGTCTTCTTTAATTGCATCTGTTTTAGAATCAAGTTTATCCATTCTCAAAGATAAGGCCTGTTTATTATTAAGAATAAACTGCAGTTCCTTCTTCACAGAAGTTTTTTTGAGATGCTGCTTTGGAATAGCTATTTTTTCTAGTAGTTGCTATTGATTTGTATTTTTGACTGGAAAATATTTAAATAGAAATATTTTTTCATCAAATAGTCCCAGATGGTTTTCGTTTTGACATTTTACTCTTTCTGAATATTTTTTGATGAGTTTGGTAATTAAATCCTGTCAAGTTTGTTTAAGAGAAGCAGAGGAAAAATCTTATGTTGCTAGCTGCTTACCATCTTGGCCACACCCCACATTATACAGCATTTTGAACCACCCGACCACCAAAAAAAGACCTGAGTAATTTGAGATGTGTGGCAGAGCTGCACAGGGCAGCAGAAATTGTTGTTTTGGAATGTAACTCACAGTTGGTTTAAGAACCTGAGTGGAATATGCCTCAGTACACTGTTAAGAGATTGTTAATTGCCATAAAAACAAGTGTATTTTCTGTGTCACAAACTGTTGCATAAAGCTGGTAAATAGTTGTTAAAATAAAAAGACTGTAGAAAATGCTAAAAAGGCCATATTGAGAGAAAGTCCAGCTGGAGCAATTAACAAGAAGGAAGAAAATGGCTCATAGCGATTGCTAGCTGGCAAGCACAGATCACAATGTGGGTATAAAATGATGACTACAGGAAGATAGAAGGCTCACATAAAATTAACATTATAACTTTATTGGGTAATGTATTATAAATCAAAATGAGGTAACTTGACAAAAACACTTCCAGTATCAGTTTCACTATAGAAACTGATACTGGAGTGTGTTTTTTTTTTCTGTCAAATCACCGAGGACTAAATCATTTAACAATGACATATATATGAGTTTCAGAATTCATATCCTTTAGAAAATGCTTGCAAATACATATCCCATTATTCTAGCAACTTTCTAGGTTTATAAGAGCAATATTTAAAATCTGTTCCCATTTTTGGGGCTTTGTCCACCCATTATTTTAGGCTTTGTCCAGATTTCTTCTACAGAGAGGTTGAGAGGTATGACCCAGATACAAAGCAACTGAATGGAATCTTTGCCGAAAGATTTTAGAAACTTGTTAAAGAAATGATCCACTATGCAAAGTCCCTACAATACACAACATTTATTATCTATTAGCTTACTGTAATGACAGAGACATAACTACCATTATTAGACTTGCAGTGTTGTTGACTAATAGAAAGCTATGTAATAGATGAGAATTAATGAGATTAAATTAGATAACACAGAAGTGTTTTACTATAGATCAAGAAGTGATAACCACACACTATAATCCTGGCAATTGGAAAGTTTACCATACTTTTCAAGGCTTGAAACTTAACAGTACATTTGGCAATTGAAGAATACATGTAAGTCAGTAGGAAAATGTTCAGCAAATAAATGGCCTGCTGTCAGTTGCAAGACATAAGAGTGAGAAAGAGACATCTGATGTCCAATAAATACCTCACAAGTGAAGTCACCACTTCTCAACAATTACCTAAAGAAATAGTGAATTCTCAATAGTGCATACAGAAAAATCAATAAATCTACAAATAATAAAAAAATATTTTACACAGGTTATAAGCCCCCCTGTACTTCCTATACTCCCTACTAATTATATATATACCAGTTGTTTTACATTAGGTTTGTGGTCTGCACTGTTGTGGCAGGACAGGTAGCTTACATCCTTCTAAGCTGGCAATTGCTGCTATTCTAAAAGTGTATTATTTCTGGTTTAAGTACTTGGGCTTCAGGCCAGTTATTCTACATTAAGAAGGTTTGTGGTCTGCGCTCCTGTGGGAGGAGAAGCTGGATTCTGCCCTTCTGAGCTGGAAATTTCTGGTCACAGGCTTATTATGTCTGCTTATTTGAACTGTCGCTTTCTGAAATTGCTGCACCTTGTTGCTGTAGCATAGACCAGATTCAGACCTGCCAAATCTAGCCTTGTTTGTATAACTTGAGAACAGATCCAGGCCATCTTTTTTTGGAGAAGGTTCCCCTGCACCCTAATGGCAGGAGCGTGCAGTTAGAACTTGTCTGACTAAAGACTGCTGGAACAGGGCTCAGTTCTGAGCTTTTTTCTGGTTAACTGGGTAATTTGTTTAAATCAGTTTGTTTTCTATTGTTTTATATATATATATATATATATATATATATATATATATATATATATATATATAAATTGCACTTTATTCATCTGCTTTTACTGTATTTGTGTTTCTTCCTACTTTATTACTAGGGGCATTGACTACAACTCTGATCTGAGATATAAAACAATAAGTATCCTTTTCTGTGCATTTAAAGTGTTTTTTTATTGTATCTGCTTTATTTTCTGAAAAAAAAAAAAAAAACAAAAAATATACTTGTTTCCCACCTTTCTAAGCTAGTATAGTCCAGTTTTCAGGTTAGTTCTGAATTCATGGTTATGTTACAAGTCTCTGTGTTTGCCCATACCTTACTTGGATAGAAGGAAGTTTCTCTGAGCTTTGAGCAGCCTATCAGTCCCTGGAGAAGTGGTATCAGTCCAGAAATTAGTAGTTTATTGACTATTTTGGGCTAATTTCTATCTCTTTCATTTCCCTGCTATAAAAAATGCATTTGCCCGGTTTTGCATGCTGGGCAGCACCGGTTAGCTAGTGTATAACTATTCCTGGTTCCACAAAGTCTCCTCTTCAATTTTTCCTTTGGAACTAGACAAACTTTCAATTTAAGCACTCAAACCATTCATTTCTCTGCTGAGCACTTGCTTAAAACTCATAGCAAGCACTTATAAACCATAGCACTACATCCCCCCCTATACTGTACAGGACAAGGATCTCTATTCGACCTTACCAGCCATTCAGTAAAACAGTTCACTGTACCTATCCAGGCATGTCCAAAGGGCAGTTTCAGGTGTACTCTCCAGTCCAACTGGTGAATCTGGGCATTTTGAGGTAATGTTCCAACTGCCTCATGTACATAGATAACCCTCTCCTCCTACCACCAAACACTAATACATGCGAGAGATGCAATTATACAGCCAAACTGGAGGCTAAGCTTTCTCAAGCCAAGAATGGATCAGACAGTCAAGAGGAGAAGGGAAATACTTGCATCACACCACCAGTCTCACATAGACCCATTAAACCAGCACCAGCAAAAAACACACATAAATACACAAAAACATACTCGGAGGCTCTAAATAAAAATCTGCAAAAGCAACAGAGACCTCCAAAGCAGACATCCAAGCAACCTCCACCCCCCAACACAAACCATGAAACACATACTTCACAAAACCAGTGTGCCACACAATCACAGCCTTAAGGCAAAATAACATACCCAACACACTAGTAATAGGTGACTCTATAGTCAGGCACACTGATGTCCCATTCACTAGGCTGAGCAAGGAGAAGGTTACTGTTAGCTGCCTGTCAGGTGCCAAGATCCGCCACATAACACAAGCACTCAGGTCACTCCAGAACAAGTATAAATGCGACTCTGTCATTGTCTATGTTGGTGTGCATGACCTGAGCCGTACCTCCCTGGACTACATGAAAAGAGACGTGGAAGAGCTCTCCGATCACATAGTCCAGGCTGGTATGACCCTAACCCTGAGTAGCATCCTGCCCTCACCAAGAATGATACCACGGTATAAAGAAAAAATTATCAATTTTAACAATTGGCTAAGTTTCTGGTGTCATTTAAAGGGGATCCAGTGTCTGTCCACCTGGGATGACATGCTCAACAAGCCACGCTGCTTCGCTAGAGACGGCTTGCACCTGTCACCCTTAGGCTTTCGAATACTGGCCAAGGCTCTTGCCACCCCCATATTGCCTTTTTTAGGCAAGGCTCAAAAGACAAACCCACCACAGTAAATAGCACAAGTAACAAAAAACTGAGGGTATTGCTACTCAATGAAAGAAGTCTAAACCTCAAAATGCACTCACACAAGGCATTTTTTTGGCACTCCTCAGTATGAAGAAAATCTATATATGTGCAGTAACAGAAACCTGGTTTAAGGCTCCAGAGAGCACCCCAGCACTAACAGGCTACAACTCATACCATACATTTTGACCATAGAACCCAGACCGAAATACAAAAGGTGGGGGCGTATCCATATTCATCAAGGATACCCACACCTCCAGGTTAGTGGCACAGCACGATGTTTCAGAGATCATCCACGTGCAACTAACAATGGGCAAAACCGCAATTCAGATTGTAGCTTGCTACAGATCACCCACCATGTCCCAGGACCCCCATTCCATGTTTCTAGAAACACTGGGAAGCATAAGGTCCTACCAAACACCCTAATATTAGGTGATTTCAATTACCCAAACATTAACTGGGAGAACTACTCAAGTACTAACTCCCTTGCCCAACATTTCCTAGAATTTATAAACTCAAATGCCCTGGATCAACTGGTCAACACTCCCACCAGAGGTGACAACATATTGGACCTGGTCATCACCAACATGGGTGACCAGTGTTCCACACTGGAGGTCAACCCCTCAATGGTTAGATCTGACTATAAATAAATCACTCTGGATATCCACATTCCGCCCCCATCTTCGGTCAAGGAAACCACCATGAAAAACTTTTCAAAAGCAAACTTCACGTTACTTAAGACCGAGGTGGAAAGTTTCAAAGCCCCCATGCTAAAGGATAACACTGTCCAAGCTACAAAACCCTTTACTAATGCATTCTACAGGCACCTGCAAGAATGCATGGATCATGTTATCCCAAGCAAAACTGAGACTCACTCCTCCAAGAAAAGGAAACCAGTCTGGTGGACCCCTGCCATAAACAAGCTATACAACAGAAGGAGGAAACTAATACAGAAAAGAGTAAAATCCCAAGAAGGGAAGACATCCCTGATCAGTATCAGCAAGAAACTGCGATCCCTCATAAAATCATCCAAGGCTAGCTTCAAAAGAAAAATTGCCAAGGACTCCAAAGATAACCACAAGGCATTCTTTAGCTATGTCAAGAATCCAAGTGGCAATGCTCAGATCTGCTCGGAGTTAGTGCAGAATGGCACAAAATACACTGAACCGACTGATATCACCAACATCCTGTCAGACAGGTTCAGTGCAAACTTCACCCCCTCTCACTCCCAACAGGGCCCATAACCATACCAGAAGAATGTAGATCCCCTGAAATCACATACACTCAGGTTAAAACAGCCCTCTCCAAAGCCAAAAACACAGCATCAGTGGGACAGGACGGTATCCCAGGCTGCGTCCTACATGAGCTCAAAGACAAACTAACCCCTCACCTAAACACCTTGTTCAAACTCAGCCTCTCCACAGGCTATGTACCCATAGAGTGGCACACAGCAACGGTTATTCCACTCCACAAAGGTGGAGCCACAACAGACCCCAGGAACTATCGCCCTATAAGCCTGACTAGCTTGGTCTGCAAGGATATGGAGCGCATCATCATGGAACTCATTAAAAGAGAAATTGGGAACCTCCAAACAATGGACCCTACCCAGTTCAGCTTTGTTAAGAGCAGATCATGCCTCCTAAACCTCGTGGACTTCTTTGAGACAGTTACCAAGACTATAGACAAGGTAAATGTGGTACACACAGCCTACCTAGACCTCGCAAAGGCCTTCGACACCATTCCCCATTCTGGTATTATAGACAAGCTCACCAGCCTGAACATAAACCCCTACATCACAAGATGGGTTGCCAACTGGCTCACATACAGAACCTACATGGTGAGAGTTGCGGTACCTAGGTCCGACTCTAAACCGGTTACAAGTGGCGTTCCCCAGGGCTCAGTCCTAGGACACCTCCTGTTCAGCATATACTTCTCAGAGGTACATATGCAACCCTCCAAAAGGGTCTCACTGAGACAGGTACCTGGTGTCAAAATCATGGCCTCAAGCTAAATGCCAAAAAGTGCTTAGTCATCCCCTTTGGAAAAAGCAAAGCACCCACAAACTACCATATAGGTGGTAGTCCCCTAAATACGGAAGATGTAATATATGATCTAGGGACCCAAGTAGATAGTAATCTCTCCTTTGATAATCACATTGCCAAAGTGGTCAGAAAATCCTTCTATGTGGCCCACCTAATCACAAAAGGGTTCGCATCCAGATCAAAAGAGGTCATTGTGCCCCTCTACTCATCACTCATCAGATCCATCATAGAGTACAACACCCCATTTGGGATGTACCTTACAAGACACCTGCAACAGCTGGAAAGACCACAGAAGTACCTCACTAAGAGGATCACTGGCCTCAAACAGATGTCCTATGCAGATCGACAGAAGAAACTCCAGCTGTACTCGGTTGCATACCACCTACTCAGAGGTGATCTCTGCCTGATATACAAGGCCATGTCTAACCCAGAATTAATTGACATGCTCCACCTAAAGAAAACCATATCCCCTCGAGCCACACACTCAAAGGATCTAAACTTCACCACAACAATAAATAGGACATGCTGGATTCCTGTCCCAGTGACTTCCCATGCTTTGGAACAAGATTCCAGTATACATTAGGCAGAGCTCCTCGCTAACACTCTTCAAGAGAAACCTTGACAAGTGGATGGGAAATAGAACGTTTACCCCGGGGATCACTTCAGTGGCTCTGCTGGACAGAGGCACGGGGAACTAATCGAAGGGGGAGGTGAAGGCCAACACTTTCTGGCTAGGCTTATAAATGCCTTCGGGCAGATAGCCTAGTACCTACCTATGAACCTATGAACAGTGAAGAAAAGGTAAATTGCCAGACCTCACTGTACAATGATCTTGTAACACAGAGCTGTCAGCAGACAGAAGAACAAAGAAAAAAGACTGTTCGCTGTTTTGAGCATTTACACTTAACTATTGAACCCTTCTCGTCACATAGCCAGTGGTGGAAATCCCCAAAAACAACATTCTAAGAGATGTATGTACCTCAATTAGTATCAAATATAAAATTAATTATTATGACTGTTTCTAAAAGAAGAAAACTTGCCAGTATCATACCTCAAGGGGAATGTCATAGCATACTGTTGGCCATAGCCAGTTCTAGATGATAGCCAAACATATCATATTCCTAGATAGATGACATACCAGAATATAGACCACAAATGGATCGATGACGGAAGTCAAACAGCACCAATAAGTGGTAGAGAAAGCTGTGATGATGATAATGATGTTGCAGTGTCCCTATTAGAAGCCATTCCTAGAGGACAGTGTTAATTGCACTAGTATCACAGACATTTTATACTAAGTGCCATAAATCTTTCCCTCAGGGGCTAAATTCAGGAAACACTCACCCATTTACCAGCATGCATGTTCCAGCGCACACATACACACACACACATACACACACACACACACACACACACACACACACACACACACACACACACACACACACACACACACACGTGGGCGCACTCCTACAGTCTTAGCACCCCCTATGTACCAACCATACTGCAGCCACTTAGAAGCACAAGCAAACACACATCCATACTTCCATACCCCAACCATACTCCAAATTCCCTACCTATCCCCCTAATCTGAACACCCAAGTGGGCACACACATACTGCCACCTTTCTAACCCCATATCTTTGCTGGACTTACCTGTGCCATTAATATTCCCATAGGAGTAAATTGATGACCATCATGTCTTGACAACATTCCTTCTAGAGTAAAACTTTACTCAGCTAAGAGAGTTAATTGGGAGGCATGGACATTTCTTGCAGATAACACTTGGCTAATTAGCATTAGCCACTCCTCTGGACATGTGCATTAGCATGGCTTCATAAACAAGACTTCTATCCATGTTGAGGGCTATAGAGGGAAAAATTTCATTGGTGGAG